>NC_059206.1:39241387-39458887 GCF_020615455.1 Coregonus clupeaformis | reverse complement strand
GTCTGTTTTCACCTTGTGTTTGTGGGTTTTTGTTCCTTTACAGTCATTGTCACTGTGGACTTCACGTATCGTTATTTGTTTTGTTGTTTCGTGTTTCGCTTTAATTAAATAAAGCATCATGTTCGTGCAACACGCTGCGCCTTGGTCCGCTTCCTGTAAAGACGATCGTGACAGAAAAACCCACCGTAAAAGGACCAAGCAGCGTGTCCAGGAGCAGGCAGACTGGACAAGAGAGGAGCAGCGGCGTCAGCAGTGCCATCGTCGGACGGACGAGAGGCACCCCCAAGAAATTTTTAGGGGGGGGCACACGTCATGGGCGACTGGGCAGCAGGAGGCTGCCACAGGGCGTATTGGGCGATTTGGAGAGGAGGCCACCAGGTTAAGGGGGCTACTGGCGAAGAGTGGGTGAGAAATGAGGCACGGCGAGAGGAACTCGGTAGGCAGCTGAGGGAGCGGAGGGTTATGATGAAACCCAGTCCCGCTCCTCACACCAAGCAAGTGGTGTGCGTCACCAGTCCGGTCCGGCCCGTTCCTGCTTCCCGCACTAAGTGTACGGTGCACGTCGCCAGCCCGGCCCGGCTCGTTCCTGCTTCCCGCACTAAGTGTACGGTGCGCATCGCCAGCCCAGCCGGGCCTGTTCCTGCCTCTCGCATCAAGCCTACGGTGTGCGTCGCCAGCCCTGCCCGGCCTGTTCCTGCTCCTCGCACTAAACCTACGGTGTGCGTCGCCAGCCCAGTCCGGCCTGTTCCTGCCTCTCGCATCAAGCCTACGGTGTGCGTCGCCAGCCCTGCCCGGCCTGTTCCTGCTCCTCGCACTAAGCCTACGGTGTGCGTCGCCAGCCCAGCCCGGCCTGTTCCTGCTCCACGCACCAAACCTACGGGGTGCGTCGCCAGCCCGGCCTGTTCCTGTTCCACGCACAAAGCCTACGGTGTGCGTCGCCAGCCCAGCCCGGCCTGTTCCTGTTCCACGCACAAAGCCTACGGTGTGCGTCGCCAGCCCAGCCCGGCCTGTTCCTGCTCCACGCACCAAACCTACGGGGTGCGTCGCCAGCCCAGCCCGGCCTGTTCCTGTTCCACGCACAAAGCCTACGGTGTGCGTCGCCAGCCCAGCCCGGCCTGTTCCTGCTCCACGCACCAAACCTACGGGGTGCGTCGCCAGCCCAGCCCGGCCTGTTCCTGTTCCACGCACAAAGCCTACGGTGTGCGTCGCCAGCCCAGCCCGGCCTGTTCCTGTTCCACGCACAAAGCCTACGGTGTGCGTCGCCAGCCCAGCCCGGCCTGTTCCTGCTCCACGCATCAAACCTACGGGGTCGTCGCCAGCCCAGCCCGGCCTGTTCCTGTTCCACGCACAAAGCCTCACGGTGTGCGTCGCCAGCCCTGCCCGGCCTGTTCCTGCCACTCGCACCAAACCTACGGTGCGAGTCGTCAGCCTGGTCCAGCCCGTTCCTGCTACTCGCACCAAGCCAGGGGTGCGAGTCGTCAGCCTGGTCCAGCCGTTCCTGCTACTCGCATCAAGCCAGGGTGCGAGTCGTCAGCCTGGTCCAGCCCGTTCCTGCTACTCGCACCAAGCCAGGGATGCGAGTCGTCAGTCCGATGAGGCCCGTTCGGCTCCACGCACCAAACCAGGGTGCGTATCGTCAGCCCGGTCCGGTCCGTTGCTGCTCCACGCACCAAGCCAGGGGTTCGCTCGTCAGCCAGGTCCGGTCAGTTCCTGCCTCACGCGCCAAGCCAGGGGTGCGCGTCGTCAGTCCGGTGCCTGATCAGGTACCGGGCAGCTGCTCCGCAACGGAGCTTGAGCAATCCGCTCCGTCGATGTCCGGTCCAGATCCAGCCAGCGGGGTCAGACCGGACCGGGGCGCTACGGGGATTGTGGAAGGGTGGTGGTCAAGCCCGGGCCGGAGCCTCCTCCGAGGAGGAATGCCCACCCAGCCCTCCCCTGTTTGGGTTTTGTTAAGGCGCGGTCGCATGTCCGCGCTTTAGGGGGTACTGTCACACCCTGGCTCTGGGACTCTATATGTTGAGCCAGGGTGTGTTCATTCATTGTGTTCTGTTTCTTGGTTGGGTTGTTCTAGGTTGTTGTATTTCTTTGTTTGAGTGACTCCCAATCAGAGGTAACGAGTGTCAGCTGTTGGCTCGTTGTCTCTGATTGGGAGCCATATTTAAACTGTCTGTTTTCACCTTGTGTTTGTGGGTTTTTGTTCCTTTACAGTCATTGTCACTGTGGACTTCACGTATCGTTATTTGTTTTGTTGTTTCGTGTTTCGCTTTAATTAAATAAAGCATCATGTTTGTGCAACACGCTGCGCCTTGGTCCGCTTCCTGTAAAGACGATCGTGACACATCACAGCTTTCGTGATTTGTGTCCTTTTTTAAAACTTTTCATTTTGCATGACGTTTGCGTCCTCTCGAGGCATTTTTGTGCCATTATGAGAAATATGTATTTATTTCTTCTGGAAGTCCCCTATATCATCACGCTGGAGACTACTATAGGTCATCTTTGAGTAGCCCCTATCGCCTCTCTCTCATTATTTTCCCCATACCAAAGCCTTCAATCACACCTCCCTGTTAGCTGGTGAAATTGTTAACAGTCAGCCTTTTTAGAAAAACTTTGAAGGTCTCATCCTGTTTCCACCCCTCTACCCCATCAATCATGTCAGCGGATTAGCTAATTTTCAGCAGAAGAGTTTTTGCGGGGGTTATTGGGAGGTCAAAACAGGAAAATGTATTCCTCGGGGGAAACATGCAGGCCATGCTATCCAGCTGTTTCGCCATTTAGTGGATGCATTATACTTAAAGCCAGATAAATTGTCACCGCACTTGAGTTATTAATGTCAGCTATGTAGACAAACTCAGTGACCTTATGGTTAGTGTCCACCCTGATATAGGAAGGTTGGGAATTCAATCCCCAGCAGAGTCATACCCGACAATTGGGGTATGCTTGGCACTCAGCATTAAATGCCGCGTTCAAAACATCTGTGAGCTCGGAAATCTCAGACTTCTGTGCGTTCAAAACAAATGGGAACTGGGATTTTCCTGTGTTTTATATATATTTCCACACTAAGAGGTTGGAATAATACTGTGAAATTGTGAAAATTATGATAATGCACTTTTAATGTATGAGCTGTTTGAAAACACCGGCTGAAATTTCAGCCTGTTTTGGTGGGAGGGAGTTTTGGCCTTCCATGGTGACTTCACAATTTCAGTAAATGAGTTAATAGACCAATAAAAAAGCAGTGGTGTAAAGTACTAAAAAGGTACTACTTAAGTAGTTGTTTGGGGTATCTGTACTTTACTTTACTATTTCTATTTTTGACTACTTTTACTTCACTACATTCCTAAAGAAAATAATGTACTTTTTACTCCATACATTTCCCTGACACCAAAAGGTACTCATTACATTTTGACAGGAAAATGGTCCAATTAACACACTTATCAAGAGAACATCCCTGGTCATCCCTACTGCCTCTGATCTGGCGGACTCACTAAACACAAATGCTTCGTTTGTAAATTATGTCTGAGTGTTGGAGTGTGCCCCTGGCTAGCCTTAAATGGGGAAAAAACAAGAAAATGGTGCCGTCTGGTTTGTTTAATATATGGAATTTGAAATGATTTATACTTTTACTTTTACTTTCAATACTTAAGTATATTTTAGCAATTACATTTACTTTTGATACTTAAGTATATTTAAAACCTGACTTTTGCTCAAGTAGTATTTTACTGGGTGACTTTCACTTTTACTTGAGTAATTTTCTATTAAGGTATCTTTACTTTTACTCAAGTATGACAATTGGGTACTTTTTCCACCGATGTAAAAAAGAGAGTTACAAACCTCTCTGACAATAACAGCTAATTTTCAGTTTTTCCCTCCACACTCAAACCACTCCCACCCAGACAGTCCTAGTTAAATTATTGCTTTAGAAATTGCTATTTGCTAAGAAGCTATTTTTGTTTCTTTTTTTTGTACCATTTTAAAGGTCCAATGCAGTCGTTTTTAACTCAATATCAAATAATTTCTGGGTAACAGTTAAGTACCTTATTGTGATTGTTTTCAATAATAAATTAAAAAAATACAACCAAAAAAAGGAAGCTTCTTGGTCTAGTAACTAATTTAGAGCATGGTGTCACCATGGAAGGCCAAAACTCCATCCCATTAGAACAGGCTTAAATTTCAGGATGTCTTTTCAAACAGCTCTTACAATAGAAGGGCATTATCATTTTCACAATTTAACAATATTATTCCAACTTCATACTGTGGAAATATATATATATATATATATATATATATATATATATATATATAGGAAAATCATGTGTTTGACCGCACTGGGCCTTTAATTGAAAACAATCACAATAAGGTACTTAATTGTTGCCCAGAAATTATTTGATATTCAGATTAAAAAACAACTGCATTGGACCTTTAAGGAGATAGATTAGGGATAAAAGGCTATAGACTGGTCTCCTGTCCAGGGGGTACTTGTAAGCCTACATCAAGCTTCCTCATGCTACAAAAACAGGAGATACTCTCCTGCTCCTATGAGCTGTTCCGGCTTCCACAAGCCAAGGCTCGTGCCAGGATACTTACTTACTTATTGTGCACAGTATGTTACTCATTTCTGTAGTATTATCCCATTTCCTGTTTGCAATTTCACACATGCATGCTGTGAGAGACATATACCGTCAGGTCCAAAATAATTGGCAGCCTTAATAAAGATGTGCAAAAAAGACTGTACAAAATAAATAATACAAATACTGAGCTATATTGTATGGTCAAAACAATGGGGAAATGATATTATTTTCTGCTAATACAATTGCTCAGAGAAAGAGATTTAGTTTAACAAGTAATACTTTTTTTTCTCAAAAAGATAGGGTTCAAAATTATTGGCACCCCTGTTTTCCCTACCTTTCAATACCTCACCTTGTGAGTATAATGGCACTGAGCCTTTTTCTAAAATGTTTTATGAGATTGGAGAACACAATGGGAGTGATCTTAGACCATTCTTCTAGACCATTCCTCCATACAGAATCTTTCCAGATCCTTGACATCCTTCGTCTGTGCTTATGGACTGCCCTCTTTAAGGAGTTCAAGCCTAGAGACTGAGATGGGCATTGCGAAATGTTGATTCAGTGGTCAATTAACAATTTTTTGTGGATGTTGATGTGTGCTTGAGGTTATTGTCTTGGGAATCCACTTACAGCCAAGTTTCAGCCTCCTGGCAGAGGCAACCAGGTTTTTGGCTAAAATGTCCTGGTACTGGGTAAAGTTCATGATACCGTTGACCTAAACAGAACCAAATAGCCACATAGCAACAAAACCGACACGTGCGCAACTATGGGGCACAACAGACAGGGTTGGCTTAGATTGTTGACAACATGTAAACTATACTTAGTCTCCAATGTTTATTGAAAACATAAATACAGTTGAAGTCGGAAGTTTACATACACTTAGGTTGGAGTCATTAAAACTCGTTTTTCAACCACTCCACAAATTTCTTGTTAACAAACTATCGTTTTGGCAAGTCGGTTAGGACATCTACTTTGTGCATGACACAAGTCATTTTTCCAACAATTATTTACAGACAGATTATTTCACTTAGAGTGGGGAAAAAAAGTATTTAGTCAGCCACCAATTGTGCAAGTTCTCCCACTTAAAAAGATGAGAGAGGCCTGTAATTTTCATCATAGGTACACGTCAACTATGACAGACAAAATGAGAAAACAAAATCCAGAAAATCACATTGTAGGATTTTTAATGAATTTATTTGCAAATTATGGTGGAAAATAAGTATTTGGTCAATAACAAAAGTTTATCAATACTTTGTTATATACCCTTTGTTGGCAATGACACAGGTCAAACGTTTTCTGTAAACTTCACAAGGTTTTCACACACTGTTGCTGGTATTTTGGCCCATTCCTCCATGCAGATCTCCTCTAGAGCAGTGATGTTTTGGGGCTGTCGCTGGGCAACACGGACTTTCAACTCCCTCCAAAGATTTTCTATGGGGTTGAGATCTGGAGACTGGCTAGGCCACTCCAGGACCTTGAAATGCTTCTTACGAAGCCACTCCTTCGTTGCCCGGGCGGTGTGTTTGGGATCATTGTCATGCTGAAAGACCCAGCCACGTTTCATCTTCAATGCCCTTGCTGATGGAAGGAGGTTTTCACTCAAAATCTCACGATACATGGCCCCATTCATTCTTTCCTTTACACGGATCAGTCGTCCTGGTCCCTTTGCAGAAAAACAGCCCCAAAGCATGATGTTTCCACCCCCCATGCTTCACAGTAGGTATGGTGTTCTTTGGATGCAACTCAGCATTCTTTGTCCTCCAAACACGACGAGTTGAGTTTTTACCAAAATGTTCTATTTTGGTTTCATCTGACCATATGACATTCTCCCAATCCTCTTCTGGATCATCCAAATGCACTCTAGCAAACTTCAGACGGGCCTGGACATGTACTGGCTTAAGCAGGGGGACACGTCTGGCACTGCAGGATTTGAGTCCCTGGCGGCGTAGTGTGTTACTGATGGTAAGCTTTGTTACTTTGGTCCCAGCTCTCTGCAGGTCATTCACTAGGTCCCCCGTGTGGTTCTGGGATTTTTGCTCACCGTTCTTGTGATCATTTTGACCCCACAGGGTGAGATCTTGCGTGGAGCCCCCAGATCGAGGGAGATTATCAGTGGTCTTGTATGTCTTCCATTTCCTAATAATTGCTCCCACAGTTGATTTCTTCAAACCAAGCTGCTTACCTATTGCAGATTCAGTCTTCCCAGCCTGGTTCAGGTCTACAATTTTGTTTCTGGTGTCCTTTGACAGCTCTTTGGTCTTGGCCATAGTGGAGTTTGGAGTGTGACTGTTTGAGGTTGTGGACAGGTGTCTTTTATACTGATAACAAGTTCAAACAGGTGCCATTAATACAGGTAACGAGTGGAGGACAGAGGAGCCTCTTAAAGAAGAAGTTACAGGTCTGTGAGAGCCAGAAATCTTGCTTGTTTGTAGGTGACCAAATACTTATTTTTCACCATAATTTGCAAATAAATTCATAAAAAATCCTACAATGTGATTTTCTGGATTTTTTTCTTCTCATTTTGTCTGTCATAGTTGACGTGTACCTATGATGAAAATTACAGGCCTCTCTCATCTTTTTAAGTGGGAGAACTTGCACAATTGGTGGCTGACTAAATACTTTTTTCCCCCACTGTATGATGAAAATTACAGGCCTCTCTCATCTTTTTAAGTGGGAGAACTTGCACAATTGGTGGCTGACTAAATACTTTTTTTCCCCACTGTATAATTCACTGTATCACAATTCCAGTGGGTCAGAGGTTTACATACACTAAGTTGACTGCCTTTAAACAGCTTGGAAAATTCCAGAAAATGATGTCATGGCTTTAGAAGCTTCTGATAGGCTAATTGACATCATTTGAGTCAATTGGAGGTGTACCTGTGGATGTATTTCAAGGACTACCTTCGACCTCAGTGCCTCTTTGCTTGACATCATGGAAAAATCAAAAGAAATCAGCCAAGACCTCAGAAAAACAATTGTAGACCTCCACAAGTCTGGTTCATCCTTGGGAGCTATTTCCAAACGCCTGAAGGAACCACGTTCATCTGTACAAACAATAGTACGCAAATATAAACACAATGGGACAGCGCAGCCATCATAGCGCTCAGGAAGGAGACGCGTTCTGTCTCCTAGACATGAACGTACTTTGGTGCGAAAAGTGCAAATCAATCCCAGAACAACAGCAAAGGACCTTGTGAAGATGCTGGAGGAAACAAGTATCTATATCCACAGTAAAACGAGTCCTATATCGACATAACCTGAAAGGCCGCTCAGCAAGGAAGAAGCCACTGCTCCAAAACCGCCATAAAAAAAGCCAGACTACAGTTTGCAACTGCACATGGGGATAAAGATCGTACTTTTTGGAGAAATGTCCTCTGGTCTGATAAAACAAAAATAGAACTGTTTGGCCATAATGACCATTGTTATGTTTGGAGGAAAAAGGGGGTTGCTTGCAAGCCGAAGAACACCATCCCAACCGTGAAGCATGGGGGTGGCAGCATCATGCTGTGGGGGTGCTTTGCTGCAGGAGGGACTGGTGCAAAATAGATGGCATCATGAGGAAGGAAAATTATGTGGATATATTGAAGCAACATCTCAAGACATCAGTCAGGAAGTTAAAGCTTGGTCGCAAATGGATCTTCCAAATGGACAATGACCCCAAGCATATTTCCAAAGTTGCGGCAAAATGGCTTAAGGACAACAAAGTCAAGGTATTGGAGTGGCCATCACAAAGCCCTGACCTCAATCCTATAGAAAATGTGTGGGCAGAACTGAAAAAGCGTGTGCGAGCAAGGAGGCCTACAAACCTGACTCAGTTACACCAGCTCTGTCAGGAGGAATGGGCCAAAATTCACCCAACTTATTGTGGGAAGCTTGTGGAAGGCTACCCGAAAGGTTTGACCCAAGTTAAACAATTTAAAGGCAATGCTACCAAATACTAATTGAGTGTATGTAAACTTCTGACCCACTGGGAATGTGATGAAATAAATCATTATCATTACTATTATTCTGACATTTCACATTCTTAAAATAAAGTGGTGATCCTAACTGACCTAAAAGAGGGAATTTTTACTAGGATTAAATGTCAGGAATTGTGAAAAACTGAGTTTAAATGTATTTGGCTAAGGTGTGTATGTAAACTTCCGACTTCAACTGTACATTTGCACAATGAGCACTCGTTGTCTCTCAAATACATAGTTACAGTTGTTGGTTAGCTAGCTAGTGAATTTTATCCATATTAGCATTAACATGACATTAGTCAAAACACCTCAAAACAAAACATGGTATCAAGAACAAGATAAAACTAGCTGAACCATTTGTCAGCTAACCCGTCTATAACATCAAAGATCCACCACCATATTTTACAGTAGGTATGGGTTTCTTTTCTGCATATGATTCTTTCTTTCGACGCAAAACCTACCGCTGGTGTGTGTGGCCAAAGAGCTCTATTTTCATGTAATCTGACCATAGCAACAGTTCCAATCCAAGTGCCAATGATGTTTAGCAAACTCCAGGCGTTTATTATTGTTGGATGACATAAAAATAGTGTTTAGAAATATTATATTCTTATTTATAATAAAAGTGACTCCAAAATTACGCAATACATTATTTTCCATTCATTTCTATTGGGCACAAAATAATCTGATACACAACCAAAATAAACTGCAAATGCTTTCAACAAGTTTGTAGAGTCACAAGCTTGATGTAGTCATTGGGTGCTAGGAATATGGGACCAAATACTAAACTTTTGACTACTTTAATACACATATAAGTGAATGTGTCCAAATACTTTTGGTTCCCTACTATGTACAAAAAGTGCTGTGATTTCTAAACAGTTCACCCGATATTGACGAAAATACCCTCAAATTAAAGCTGTCAGTCTGCACTTGAACCTCGTCCTCAACGTGCCGGAGTACAGAGCCAAAAAATAATAATCTGTTACTACCTTTGGACCTCACTGTAGCTCAGTATTTGTATTTCTTATTTTATACAGTCTTTTTTGTTCGGCTTTGTCAAGGGTGCCAATAATTATGGAAATGACTGTATATTACCATGTAAACACACATACACATTTAGCATGAGGCAAAGCATACAAAGACAGCAGAAGGGAAAGATTGATTGAAGGGGGGATTGAAGTCGAAATAATGTAGATTAAGTTAAATGATTCTAGCCATATGGGTAGGCATTGTGTGTGTGTGTGTGTGCACGCTGTCACAAAAACAGGAGGCTTCTGGTCTGAAAACAACCCATGTTTGTCTGGTCTGAGAACAACCCATGTTTGTCTGGTCTGAGAACAATCCATGTTTGTCTGGTCTGAGAACAACCCATGTTTGCAGATCATGAAGGAACTGTTTGGAGTGTGTAAGCTCCAATCTTAATTGTGCTATGAATCATCAACTCTAAACATGATGGATTGTGTGTAAATGTTCAAATGAGAAAGGCAACAATAACTTGCTAAGATGTTATCTTCTGTAATTAACCTTGAGCCAACATCCTGCATGAGGCCACTTTATATTACGGCCAAAATAGTCATGCAGCATTAAACACATATCATAAACCAGTCAGACGCCAAACACAGTCAGCGAAATAAACAAGTTTCAACAGCCTTGTCAGAAAAAGAGAGCAATTAAAATTGAACTATGTTGTCCAAAAGAGGATGTTTAGAGTTGATGATTCATAGCGCAATCAGGATTGGAGTTTACACACTCCAAACAGTTCCTTCATGATCTGCAAACATGGGTTGTTCTCAGACCAGGCCTCTTGCTTCTCCTGATTAATTCCCTAATCCTCTCTCACTTCCTCCACAACATTCCATCTATCTTACCTTGAAGTAAACATGCAAGCAACATTCTTGCTGCCAAAATATACAGTGCATTCGGAAACTATTCAGACCCCTTGACTTTTTCCACATTTTGTTACGTTACAGCCTTTTTCTAAAATCCATTAAATTGTTTTTCCCCCTCATCAATCTACACACAATACCCCATAATGACAAAGCAAAAACAGGTTTTTAGAAATGTTTGCATATTTATTCAAAATAAAAAACTGAAATATTACATTTACATAACTATTCAGACCCTTTACTCAGTACATTGTTGAAGCATCTTTGGCAGCGATTACAGCCTCGTCTTCTTGGGTATGACACTACAAGCTTGGCACACCTGTATTTGGGGAGTTTCTCCCATTCTTCTCTGCAGATCCTCTCAAGCTCAATCAGGTTGGATGGTGAGCGTCGCTGCACAGCTATTTTCAGGTCTCTCCAGAGATGTTTGATCGGGTTCAAGTCCGGGCGCTGGCTGGGCCACTCAAGGACATTCAGAGACTTGTCCTGAAGCCACTCCTGCGTTGTCTTGGCTGTGTGCTTAGGGTCGTTGTCCTGTTGGAAGGTGAACCTTCGCCCCAGTCTGAGGTCCTGAGCACTCTGGAGCAGGTTTTCATCAAGGATCTCTCTGTACTTTGCTCCATTCATCTTTCCCTCAATCCTGACTAGTCTCCCAGTCCCTGCCGCTGAAAAACATCCCCACAGCATGATGCTGCCACCACCATGCTTCACCCTAGGGATGGTGCCAGGTTTCCTCCAGACGTGATGCTTGGCATTCAGGTCAAAGAGTTCAATCTTGGTTTCATCAGACCAGAGAATCTTGTTTCTCATTGTCTGAGAGTCTTTAGGTGCCTTTTGGCAAACTCCAAGCGGGCTGTCATGTGCCTTTTACTGAGGAGTGGCTTCCGTCTGGCCACTCTACCATAAAGGCCTGATTGGTGGAGTGCTGCAGAGATGGTTGTCCTTCTGAAAGATTATCCCATCTCCACAGAGGAACACTAGAGCTCTGTCAGAGTGACCATTGGGTTCTTGGTCACCTCCCTGACCAAGGCCCTTCTCCCCCGATTTCTCAGTCTGGTCCCCAAGAACACAGTGGCCAGCTCTAGGAAGAGTCTTGGGGGTTCCAAACTTCTTCCATTTAAGAATGATGGAGGCCACTGTGTTCTTGGGGACCTTCAATGCTGCAGAAATGTTTGGTAATAATAATAATAATATGCCATTTAGCAGACGCTTTTATCCAAAGCGACTTACAGTCATGCGTGCATAATTTTTTTTTGTATGGGTGGTCCCGGGGATCGAACCCACTACCTTGGCGTTACAAGCGCCGTGCTCTACCAGCTGAGCTACAGAGGACCACCCTTCCCCAGATCTGTGCTCTGACCTGCACTGTCAACTGTTGGACCTTATATAGACAGGTGTGTGCCTTTCCAAATCATGTCCAATCAATTGAATTTACCACAGGTGGACTCCAATCAAGTTGTAGAAACATCTCATGGATGATCAATGGAAACAGGATGCACCTGAACTCAATTTCGAGTCTCATAACAAAGGGTCTGAATACTTATGTAAATAAGGTATTTCTGTTTTTTATTTGTGCAAAGATTTAAAAAAACCTGTTTTCGCTTTGTCATTGTGGGGTATTGTGTGTAGATTGATGATTTTTATTTATTTAATAAATGTTATAATAAGGCTGTAATGTAACATAATGTGGAAAAAGTCAAGGGGTCTGAATACTTTCCGAAGGCACTGTATACACGTCATAAAAGCCAGAGGCCGCCATTTGAAAGAAGACGTTTATAGTCAATCTAGTTAAATGTCTTCCAGATGCCTCTATCCCTATTAAATGTATTGGCATATATGGGTTTCAAACACCTGATCATTTGTAGCCTTTTATGGTTTGGAGTAGAGTAGACCCAATTAGGTTGTCTTTCCTTGGACATTATTCTGAATCAGCAATTTTTCTCAATATTTGTTCCTCTGTCTTGAACCTCCCTCTCCTCTGTTCTCTCCAACCCTCTGTTTAAAGTATGGGATAGTCCTGGACGCAGGCTCCTCCCACACAGCCATGTACATCTACAAGTGGCCGGCAGACAAGCAGAATGGCACGGGTGTGGTCACTCAGCACAGTGAATGCCATCCCAAGGGTAAGAGTGTCCCAATGGAAGGATTCTTCCAGGTGTATGTCTGCTATTTACCTAGTGTTTACATATAAATTACTTGAGACTTATTAAAACAAGCACTATTACCGTTTGTTAGTAACCAATTATTTGAAGTAAGCACCAGAAAGTACAGATTTACATCAATTGTTTTTGTAAATAGCAGGCAGATACAATATCGAAAATGATTGTAAAATAGTGTGTTACCCAAAGCCTTAACCCTTAAAATCTCAATGATACTTTTGTTGGGTACTCTGAGTAGGAAATACGTTTTTTTTATTTTTTTTATGGTGTGGAACTTTTTTGGCACTCCAGTTGGCAAAGAGTAGTTCCCATTGTGTGCTGTGTGCGCGCCTTTCTGGTAACTCGTCACACAAGGCTAGACATAAAGAAGCAGAAAAACATGAATGCCTAGCAACGGTGGATCTGTCAGTAGTTCTGCAGTGACTCAGTGTGCTGTGTGGTTTTCCAGTCCTGTCCTGCCTACATGACTTGCGTGTTCGTATAGATCACAGTTGTTGGCTGCTTTCATTAATGTGAAGTATTTGCAAATACACCAGCTTTCCTGAAGTTCACGTAAACAGCACTTTCCAGGTAGTAAGACTCAATAATCTCCATGTGCTCTCTTTTTATGTACAGTAGCTACTGCACTGTATGTGTGCATGTATCCCCACCACCGTTTCCATTACTAGTCAATTTGATCAATGTTGAATGAAATATATTGTTACAAATATACTTCAACCGCTTTGTCTAGGGCCAGGAGTTATTTCTGACTCCAGGCCCCATAAGCTCCAATGACTAGACCACCAAATAAGTGGATGTAATGATTAAAATTGTGATAGTGTGTGGTCTGACTGTATTACATATTACATACAGTAATGTATCATGTTCCCGCCATGCAGGTGGAGGAATCTCTAGCTACGTGGGACAGCAGGGAGCGGCAGGGAGAAGCCTTCAGGCTTGTCTGGACCAGGCCATGCAGGACATCCCCAGAGCCAGGCACCACCTCACACCTGTCTACCTTGGAGCCACCGCCGGCATGAGGCTCCTCAAGTGAGTTATAGTGTGTTTATGTATATGTGTGTGTGTGTTAACGAGTGTGAGTGCACAAGCATGTGGCTTGTGCACAATAAGAGTTTCTAACCCATGCAAATATGGACATTTCTCCTTCTATTTGTGTTATAGCAGGGTAAAATGTGAGTCATGTTGTGGTTCTGATATATCTAATAAGAAATGAGTCAACAACAAGATTGAGAGATGTGCATCTTTCTGGTAGATAGGGTATTATTGTCTTGCTGAGTAATGTTTTTAATTTCATACCCCATGTTGATCCTGAATCTACAATATCTGAAGTAGTACATTTCCCTTTGTCAACAGTATCTCCAGCCCTGTCCAGTCAGCCCAGGTTTTACAGGAAGTGGGTCATAAAATCCAGTCCTATCCATTTAACTACCAGGGGGCAGCCATCTTAAGAGGCCAGGACGAGGGAGCGTATGGCTGGGTCACTGTCAACTATCTCTTGGAGAACTTCATCAAGGTACTATGGCCCAACTTTCACCTTTCACCTGATTTTAAAATGGGGTCACAAGAGAAACACTAAAATAAAAATAAAAACATTGCTCTCGGTTCATAGAACCGGGGTTACGTCAGTAACCTCTGATAGCCGTTAGATGCAGTTGTAATAAACTGAGTGGTTTCTGTTTTCTTCCTATAAATGTGTCTCTATCTTTTGAATGGTTTAAGCAAAAACATTATTAGCACCCCATCACTGAAAGATAAAACTCAGGAATGCTCACAAGCCACGCAGGACTCTTTAGAACAGAGTGGACAAGACCAGGCACTAAATCAGACTGGGGGAAAAATAACGTAATCATTAGCTAGGTTTCCATCCAATTGGCGACAGATTTTCATGCGAATATGCAAAAATCTGCATGTAAATAATATGTGCATTTTCCCACCAAAGATGTGTTTCCATCAAATTGACTTGTTGCGGATAAAAGGCTGTGGGTGATGACGTAGTGATCACTGCAGCCAAGCATTGATGAGCATGTCACCAGAATTAGACCCTTTATATTTATTGGAAAGGAACATCAAGCTCATCACCTTGCACTTTCACCACCCTGTGAAGTTCATCATAACTTATTTAATCTGTAGCCTAGTAAACTGCATGCTTTTCCGACGAGTCGTAGTGGGAGGACCACACATGTCATCGTGTGACTCCAAATTTACTTTGATATGATGGTTATTAAATCAATATTTGCGCATAAAAGAGTTTCCACCGACATTTCTTGCATAATTAATTTTACAGACACAAAAAGATCCCACCTTTTGTTTTGTCCACATATATAAAGTTTACCGCCGAATGTTCTGTTTCCATCAAGCCTGTCATTACATTTTTTATCCAACATGTACTTTACTGGCATAAAAAAAAAAAGGTTGAATGGAAACCTGGTTAGTAATGATGTTCTTTTCTACACAGAAGATCAACAAAATTATTGACTGACGATCTTCTGAACTTCCAAATACCTTTCTGATGCATTTCAGTCACTTCTAACCATACTTCCTTTAGATTGAAGTACTGTCAGACTGATTTGTAATAGACTGTCATAGCCCCAATTAAATAAGGAAACATTGGCCGTTGATTACATCACTGAAAGACAAAAGCATGATCAATATTGGTCCTCTTACCATGAAAAAGTTTTGGAACAAACTAGTGTGTACAGTTGTTTGTAAATACAGATTCTGCATTAACATTTCTATCTATGGTGGTTGTAATCGATCCCTGCTATTCTTTTCTTTGCACGCAACCATAAGCACTTAAAAACATAAGTGCTTATAAGTATCCTGTGTTAGTTTGATTCCAAGCTTTTGTAGGCATTCTTTGGAAATGTATATGAAGATTGAAAAACAAGAGATTATGGCTACCATTATGACAGATTTCCACTAAGGCTGCCTGACTAGATGGCTACCTGAGGACCTCTAGTGGCTATTACAACACAGAGAACATACATAGAGGACTGCATCTGCTGTGGAGACAAACTACCCACATACCTCTCCTGTTACTTTGTTTGTCCCTGTGTGCCCACTGTAGTATGGCTTTGTGGGCCGTTGGCTGAGCTCGGGCAGACAGACAGTGGGGGCGCTGGACTTTGGCGGGGCGTCCACCCAGATCACCTTTGTGACCAAGGCTGAGGTGGAGGACGAGAGGGACAGGATGAAGCTACGTCTGTATGGCCATGACTACTCCTTGTACACACACAGCTTCCTGTGCTACGGACGAGACCAGGTCCTCAAACGCCTACTGGCTCACCTGGTGAAGGTAGGAAACATTATATTTGGCCACAACAACATAAGAACAACCTTATACAGTACAGCAAGGGCCCGAAGTCTTTCCCAGTCATGTCACATTTTCAGGAAAACCTCTTGGTGCCTGTTACAAGATAATATCATAGTGTATATCAGGACCATTGAAATAAAGAAACTTTGTTATTAATCATTGGAAACCCACTCACTAACATATCACCCACTGATTGTTTTTATATCATTGTTTTCTATCACAGATTTAGTTCACCATGTGTATTTGAAAGTCATCCCAGGCGTTAATTCCAACAATAGATCTTGGCACTCAGTACCATAGTACTACATGCCTGTAGCTTGCTCTCTACTTGTTATAGGAATGTGTCAAGTTACTGTAATAATGTATCTCACGCTCACTCAATCCCTCTCCCTCACCCTCTCTTTCTCTCAGGCTCAGGGTTACACAGGGACAGTGGCCCACCCGTGCTTCCCTGCAGGCTACAGCGTCACCATGAAGGTGGGGACATTGTTTGACTCTCCCTGCACGGTGGCCCAGACACCCAGCTATGGCTACAATCCCCAGGCAACCCTGTCTGTGAAGGGCACTGGCGACTATGATCACTGCCTGGGCAACATGACTGAGATCTTCTCCTTCCAGAGCTGCCCCTTCTCCCAGTGCTCCTTTGACAAGGTGTTCCAGCCCAATGTCAGCGGCAGCTTCATGGTGAGAGACAGTTTACAGTTTACAGTGGTTAAATCAACCCTAACACTAGCCTCAATCACAACCCTAACCACAACTCTAACCCTAGCTTAATGTCCACATCTGGGTTCAACCCTTATCCTAGCCTCAACCACAACCACAAACTTAACCTTTACCCCAACCCTAGCTTCATGCCCACATCCTGGTTTAAACCTAATATTAGCATCAACCACAAACCTAACCCTAGCTCTAATCCTAGCTCCAGCCCCAACCCTAGCTCCAGCTCCAGCTCCAGCAGCAACCCTAACCCCAACCAGTGGAGGCTGCTGAGGGGAAGATGGCTCATAATAATAGCTGGAACGGAGTAAATGGAATGGCATCAAACAAATGGAAACCATGTGTTTGATGTATTTGATACCATTCCACTTATTCTGCTCTAGCCATTACCAAGAGCCTGTCCTCCCCAATTAAGGTGACACCAACCTCCTGTGACCCCAACCCTAGCTCCAGTATCAACCTTAACCCCAACCCTAGCTCCAGCTCCAGCTTCAGCACCAACCTTAACCCTAGCTCCAGCACCAACCTTAAACCCAACCCTAGCTCCAGCACCAACCTTAACCCTAGCTCCAGCCCTAACCCTAACTCCAGCTCCGACCCTAATCATATCTCATCTTTTTTTCTCTCTCTCTGTCCATTTGTCCATCAGGCGTTCTCTGCCTTCTTCTACATTCACCAGTTCCTACAGACTACTACAGGAATTCCTGTCACCACCCCTGCCCAACTGGAAGAGGCAGCCCATTCTGTCTGTAACATGAGCATCAATGAGGTCAGTAGCCGTTTGTGTGTGTGTGTGTGTGTGTGTGTGTGTGTGTGTGTGTGTGTGTGTGTGTGTGTGTGTGTGTGTGTGTGTGTGTGTGTGTGTGTGTGTGTGTGTGTGTGTGTGTGTGTGTGTGTGTGTGTGTGTGTGTGTGTGTGTGTGTGTGTGTGTGTGTGTGTGTGTGTGTGAGAGAGAGAGAGAGAGAGCGCGATAACATTTGTGTGTGAAGGGAAGATAGCATCCATGCATGTGAGAGAAACTGTCTCTGTTTGCATGTGTGTCTCAATGGATGATGGTTTTGTATGTGTTTCATGTATTTCATGGCTACGTCATCCCCATTTTTATATCCTGTTTCAGCTGTTGGTGCTGGCCCCAGATCAGGAGCCTCGTCTGCAGGACTTCTGTGCTGCCTCTGTGTTCACCAAAGTGCTCTTCACGAGAGGCTATGGCTTTGATGAGATCTCATTTCCCCACATTTCCTTCCAGAAAAAGGTGAGCTTGCTTGATGGGAATATGTTTTTTTTCTCTATCTCCTTCTTTTGCTCCAGATACCAGCATAATCCTTGACATTACACAAAGTCATATCAGCAAAGACATTAACGTATGAAGATAGGCAGAAACTGCTTCTACAATAGAAATCCCTGATCACACTTGTAGGCGATGTTGGCTAGCTAAGCTAATGCGTAGGAACAGGTCTAACGGTCGTCTCCCGCCGAACTGCGCATGTGCAGGCCGTCAAATCAAAGGCACTCCTTCGATATAAAGTTATTTTTGACAAACATGAAAACGTGTCAGTTTGTCACTTTCACAAGGTTGGAGTAATAAAATATTCAACTCCTTAAGACATTGGCTCGAATCTCGGTAGTGCCTAGATTAACAACTTCAGGAAGAAGTTCTCAAACCCCAGACCCCCCAGACCCCAGCCTGGTCTGCTTGGTCTGTTTTGCAAGAGTCCCCGGATGTCTCACGATGTTGTGTCTCTGGGTTTAGAAACTCTATGATATCAGTGTTTGTCAAGCACCATTTTTGAGACTGCAGCCTCTCCATTGAAGCATTAACCTCTGAATGTCCTTAACTAGAGAATGCTCTGAGTGTACCCAGGCTGACTGAGGTGTGTGTTTGTGGTGTCACCAGGCAGGGGATGCATCTGTGGGCTGGGCCCTGGGCTACATGCTCAGTCAGAGCAGTCTGCTGCCGGGGGAGAGTGTGGGCCTGAGGAAGGGCCTAAAACCTGGAGCCTGGGCTGCTCTGCTCTTCCTCTTCGTACTCCTCCCCGCCACCGCCCTGATGTATGTTTCCCTCCAAGCCTGCTGCGGGAAGAAGAAAGGAAGCAGTGACACTGCCAGCTAATCATCATAAGGGACTTCCATTGAGACCTGCTTTCACTTTTTTGGAGGAAAGACGGTAAACTCTTTGTAAGGGTGCTGGTGGTGCAATCCTGGACCCAAGAGTGCGTAGATAACTGTATCATGAAAAAGATAGAATGTTGTATAAAGTGTTGATCATCTTTACACTGAGATATAACAATTGAGTTTTCTCCAGCTGTCAACACATTTTATATCCTTTTTTTATTTATTCTTTAACAAACAGGTTTTTTTTGTATAAGTATGCATTGTAGGCTATAATTAATGTTCAACATCCCTCTCACAACATGTTACCCAACATTTAAGTCTAATTTGTTTGTGCTTTATATTCATTTTATCCAGGCTCTGTCGTAGCCGGCCGCAACCGGGAGACCAATGGGGCGGCGCACAATTGGCCCAGCGTCGTCCAGGGTAGGGGAGGGAATGGCCGGCAGGGAGGTAGCTCAGTTGGTAGAGCATGGTGTTTGCAACGCCAGGGTTGTGGGTTCGATTCCCACAGGGGGGCCAGTATGAAAAAATTAAATAATGTATGCACTAACTGTAAGTCGCTCTGGATAAGAGCGTCTGCTAAATGACGTAAATGTAATTTTGTATTTTGTATTCTGATAACAAAAAAAATCAACTATGTTTTGTACGTGTGGTCTTTGCAGAAGGTATGTTTGTATTCATGATTTCCATACGTCATATTGACTACAACTCACTAAAACTACAAGTACCATCATACCATCCCCCTTTTTATTTCCGGAAGTCTGCTACGGACCATTTACCGTAACTGTCCACATTGATCATCACATAAAGAATTGTCTACTATTTCAAATTGAAGAATTATCAGCTGTGCGAGATAGCTAACTACGTTGCATTTCGTGAAAAAATGTGTACTCAAACGAAGGCTGCTGCTCTCATAGCGAACATTCCAGAGGCAGAAATTGACCCGACTGGTGTGTTCAAATACGTTCTCATTCGAGTACACACTAAAGAAGATGGCGACGACTCGAGCGTAGATATTGTACGTGGATATGCCTGGGCCGAATATCATGGTAAGAGGACCAATATTGATCATGCTTTTGTCTTTCAGTGTTGGCTAGCTGATGTATGATTAAAGTCCATGTTGTTACTGTCCAATTCTATTTAGCCTACTAGCTACTCATACTGTACTGATGCTTACGAACCAGTAGGTGGGGCCGTTGTCACTGAAAAATGCCCGAGAGAAGTCAGTCAGCCCGTATTGGTTTGCCCACACTCAACAGCAAAAAGTTAACCATTTGACTAGTTTATTTTGCACATCACAGTGCTTTTGAAATATGTTGTATTTTGAGAGTATTTTCAAGAGACTTCTTGTGAAACTTTGAATACAGTACTGATTTTGTTTTTTTGTCACTGCAGCGGATATCTATGACAAGGTAGCAGAGGAGCTTGAGAAAGGAGGGCACCTGGAATGTGAATGTATTGGAGGAGGAAGGATTAAACATGACTGCCAGTCAAAGAAGATCCACATCTATGGCTACTCCATGGTAAGAGAATGCAGAATAGTGTTGTTATTTCAGTGGAACTCATGTACGCCCTTTGATTGGGTCTTCTAGTACATTTGTGACTATAACAATTCATCCACATATTACATACCAACATTTTGATACTTTTTCTAATATTGTATGACTGGTATTGCATCTCTTAAGTTTTGTTATTTCCTAGCAGCCAAGTTACCCTCTCAATGCCTTCTTGTTCTTTGCAGGGCTTTGGTAAAGCAAATCACGCTGTTTCCACAGAGAAACTGAAGGTGCGCTACCCTAAATACGAGATCACCTGGGCTGATGAGGGATACTGACTTACACTGGACCCAACTCTGTGCTTGGTCTTGGTTCAGGCCTAACTCCTTCCTGTGTCAATAAGTGTGGGCCAACAGAACACAGCAAAACCTCAGTGGCATCACATTATGTGAGATCTGAAGACAAACCTGTCAGTACAAAGCTGAAACTGGGACTAAGACTGACACAGTACCTAGTTGCTGACTAATATAGCCAGAACAACAGTGCTTGCTTTTCTATTTTGTTTCAGTGAAACAATAGATGGAAAACATATTATTTAACATAAATATTTTTGTTTAAACATAAAATGAATAAATGTTTGCATTGATTTAATAAATGGTCATGTATGCCTTATTTAATTGAATTTATTTTGGGCAACAGACATATTCAACAAAATGTACAATGTGAACCCAGAGGATATCACTTGAAAGTAATAATTAAAACGCTTGTTTCAAAGTGGTCCTCGATGGTAAAAACAATAACACATATAATAATTAAAAGGCAAGACAAAATTACAAACAACCATAAGTACATTAATTTATATTGACATCCTAGAAAGTGGCACTATTCACTGCACTTTTCCATAACCTTAAAAATCAACCATATTAATTTCACATTAAAACAATTCATTGCACATCATACCTATCATTCAAATAAATACACCTGACTGGCAGTAGGGGGCACAAAGGGCAGTGGAGTGGTTTCTCTTACTCAGACAACCTTGTCCAAATGAAAACCTTTGCCTGCTTTTTAAAGCTATTTCTACTTTTTCTTTGCTTGATCTCCAAGGGGAGGCTATTCCATAGACAAATGCCTGTATAGAAAAATGTGCTCCTCGCAATACTGTTTACTCTTGGGATTTTACAAGACATAACACCTGCTCTGGTATTGTAACTGTGTTAATTATAGACTATATTTTACATTTACATTTTAGTCATTTAGCAGACGCTCTTATCCAGAGCGACATACAGTTAGTGAGTGCATCATTTTTTTTTCATACTGGCCCCCTGTTGGAATCGAACCCACAACCCTGGCGTTGCAAGCGTCATGCTCTACCAACTGAGCTATACGGGACCATATCAATGTGGCTTTTCATATAACCTGGGGCACGATCATTTAAGATGTCAAACATATGATTAAGCTTAAGTTGGTCCACTCTGGACTCCAAAGCCAACAAGCCCACCTCCCAGAACTCCTGTACCCCTATGTGGGTCCTAGGGGGGGACATTCAGCATATACCTGATAACATTAACTATTTTTCAATTTTTTTGTGATAGCCCACTAGCAGAGCAGGCATAATCAAAATGACACTGAATCAAGGTTGAGACAAGCAGTTTCTTAACTTTGTTAAAATATCTAGTGTTACTATATAACAATTTCAATTTGTTTGCCATTTTATAAATAATTTTAGCAGCAATCAGGTCTCCAGTAAGGGATTGATCTAGGGACACACCAAGATAAGTTACACTTGTTTTAGATTAAATCTCTTTGCCTGCACAGTTGACCTTTATCTTGTCAGCCCTAAGCAATCTACGTTTTGTTCCAAACAAAATCAATTAAGTTTTTCCCAAATGTAGCGACAATTTTTTGTCAGTCAACCAATCTCTAACAAAATGCAATTCCTTACTCAGTGTCTCCTCTATGTAAACTGTATCCTTCCCTGATACCAGTATGGCTGAGTCATCAGCATAAAGCAGGAGTTTACACTTTACTGTATCTGGCATATCATAAACATATATAAGAAATAAGAGAGGCCCTGCGGTACTCCACAGGATATTTATTTTGCCTCTGACAGAACATCACCAACATTACATACTTGTGTTCTGTTGGTCAGATAAAACCTAAACCACCATGGCCAAGACCAAAGAGCTCTCCAAGGATGTCAGGGACAAGATTGTAGACCTACACAAGGCTGGAATGGGCTACAAGACCATCGCCAAGCAGCTTGGTGAGAAGGTGATAACAGTTGGTGCGATTATTCGCAAATGGAAGAAACACAAAATAACTGTCTATCTCCCTTGGCCTGGGGCTCCATGCAAGATCTCACCTCGTGGAGTTGCAATGATCATGAGAACGGTGAGGAATCAGACCAGAACTACACGGGAGGATCTTGTCAATGATCTCAAGGCAGCTGGGACCATAGTCACCAAGAAAACAATTGGTAACACACTATGACGTGAAGGACTGAAATCCTGCAGCGCCTGCAAAGTCCCCCTGCTCAAGAAAGCACATATACAGGCCCGTCTGAAGTTTGCCAATGAACATCTGAATGATTCAGAGGAGAACTGGGTGAAAGTGTTGTGGTCAGATGAGACCAAAATCGAGCTCTTCCAGTCTCCAGACCTTAATCCCATAGAAAAACTGTGGAGGGAGCTGAAGGTTCGAGTTGCCAAATGTCAGCCTCGAAACCTTAATGACTTGGAGAAGATCTGCAAAGAGGAGTGGGACAAAATCCCTCCTGAGATGTGTGCAATCCTGGTGGCCAACTACAAGAAACGTCTGACCTCTGTGATTTCCAACAAGGGTTTTGCCACCAAGTACTAAGTCATGTTTTGCAGAGGGGTCAAATACTTTTTTCCCTCATTAAAATGCAAATGATTTCATAACATTTTTGACATGCATTTTTCTGGATTCTGTTGTTGTTATTCTGTCTCTCACTGTTCAAATACACCTACCATTAAAATTATAGACTGATCATGTCTTTGTCAGTGAGCAAACATACAAAATCAGCAGGTGATCAAATACTTTTTTCCCTCACTGTAGTTCCCCTTCTCACTTTCCTGCTTGATGTAGTCAAAAAGGTGGATAAGGCAGTATCAGTGCAATGAGCTGTTCTAAAGCCAGATTGGAGTTCATAAAGAAGTTTGTGCTCGAGAACAACCAGGCTGTTTTGAGATCATTGGGAAATGTACCACTACTAATAGAAAGGTTTACAATATGCATTATCATTTTAGCAGTGACACAAGCACTATCCTTAATGAATCTTGCAGGAAGGTTATCCAGCCCAGTTGCTTTGTTTGTGCTCATTAAGCATAGTAGATTGGAAACTTTGTCCTTTGTTACCATGCACAGCTCAAATCAATAATTTGTGATACCTTTTCTATGGTAAAAGTTTGTAATGAAAGACTGGCCAAAGTGTCCAGAGCAGGTCGGTCATTTCTTAACCAGAGATGAGGCTATAGTGGTAAAAAATGGAACCTTTGCCTGGTCATAGCATAAAACATCATCAATATCCAGGCCAATACTACAGGATTTTATCTTATGGGGAGTTTTTAAGCCAATGTCCTTTAAAATGTGTTTAAATCGGAGCCTGAGAGTCGAGTGCAGACAGAAACTGATCTTTAAAAAGATACCAAGCTTGATCAACATCATCACAGTTTAGTACAAGAGACCAATCCAAAATTCCAAGTACTTCAACAAAACGTTCCTTTGAGTATTGAGTATTGTTTCAGTAGGTTACTGTTACAGGAGGGGGTCGCAATTCTGGAGCGACCCACTAGGTGTCATCCTCCGACAACCTTAGGCACCTCCTCATTCACAGTCTGGACTAATCATTATCTTATTGGTGTCACCTGTGTCTACCTGTTCACCTGTGTATTTATGCCCTCACTTCCCTGTGTTCCCTTGCTCTGTTTTCTCTGCTAGTTCTCGATGCCAAACAGTACTAATCAGTGTCTGGTCGCGAGATGGATGTTCAGGTACTTGAGAAGTGTTCTCCCTGTTTCATTGTTGTTTTCAGTCATAGTTCAGCCTGTTTTTGGAGACCAATTTGCTCCGTTATTTTGTATCCTGGTTTTGGGACCAGATCCTTGTTTCACCATCTCTGCCTACTGTCTATCCTGCACCGCACCTGGGACCAACCCTTACAGGTTACCATATGATCACTAAAACCAATATTTAAGACTCCTGACTGACAGAAGTTCTCTTGGTCTGATACAATAATCAAATCCAAAGTTGATTTACTGTCAATACACACCCGGGTTGGCTCAACAATCCAAATAACTGATTAAAGTTATACAGGGCATTTACTAGTGTACTTTTCTTGGGTGATTTGTATTAAAATCGCCAAGCAGAATACTTTCCCTATCAGCAAATAGAATGTGATCACAGCAATTCAATTCAAGTAAATCATAGACATTATTCTGCTAAGGAGGCCGATAACACACACCAACAAGTATAGGACGACATTTACGAAGAAGTACAGTTGAAGTCGGAAGTTTACATACACTTAGGTTGGAGTCATTAAAACTTGTTTTTCAACCACTCCACACATTTCTTGTTAACAAACTATAGTTTTGGCAAGTCGGTTAGGACATCTACTTTGTGCGTGACACAAGTCATTTTTCCAACAATTGTTTACAGACAGATTATTTCACTTATTCACTGTATCACAATTCCACTAAGTTGACTGTGCCTTTAAACAGCTTGGAAAATTCCAGAAAATGATGTCATGGCTTTAGAAGCTTCTGATAGGCTAATTGACATAATTTGAGTCAATTGGAGGTGTACCTGTGAATGTATTTCAAGGCCTACCTTCAAACTCAGTGCCTCTTTGCTTGACATCATGGGAAAATCAAAAGAAATCAGCCAAGACCTCAGAAGAAAAATGTGTAGACCTCCACAAGTCTGGTTCATCCTTGGGAGCAATTTCCAAATGCATGAAGGTACCACGTTCATCTGTACAAACAATAGTACGCAAGTATAAACACCATGGGACCACGCAGCCGTCATACCGCTCAGGAAGGAGACGCATTCTGTCTCCTAGAGTTGAACGTACTTGGTGCGAAAAGTGCAAATCAATCTCAGAACAACAGCAAAGGACCTTGTGAAGATGCTGGAGGAAACAGGTACAAAAGTATCTATATCCAAAGTAAAACGAGTCCTATATCGACAGAACCTGAAAGGCCGCTTAGCAAGGAAGAAGCCACTGCTCCAAAACCGCCATAAAAAAGCCAGACTATGGTTTGCAACTGCACATGGGGACAATGATCGTACTTTTTTGAGAAATGTCCTCTGGTCCGATGAAACAAAAATAGAACTGTTTGGCCATAATGACCATCGTTATGTTTGGAAGAAAAAGGGGGACTTACCAGCCGAAGAACACCATCCCAACCGTGAAGCACGGGGGTGGCAGCATCATGCTGTGGGGGTGCTTTGCTGCAGGAGGGACTGGTGCACTTCACGAAATAGATGGCATCATGAGGAAGGAAAATTATGTGGAGATATCTCAAGACATCAGTCAGGAAGTTAAAGCTTGGTCGCAAATGGGTCTTCTAAATGGACAATGACCCCAAGCATACTCCCAAAGTTGTGGCAAAATGGCTTAAGGACAACAAAGTCAAGGTATTGGAGTGGCCATTACAACATTTGTGGGCAGAACTGAAAAAGCGTGTGCGAGCAAGGAGGCCTACAAACCTGACTCAGTTACACCAGCTCTGTCAGGAGGAATGGGCCAAAATGTGCCCAACTTATTGTGGGAAGCTTGTGGAAGGCTACCCGAAACATTTGACCAAGTTAAACAATTTAAAGGCAATGCTACCAAATACTAATTGAGTGTATGTAAACTTCTCACCCACTGGGAATGTGATGAAAGAAATAAAAGCTGAAATAAATCATTCTCTCTACTATTATTCTGACATTTCACATTCTTAAAATAAAGTGGTGATCCTAACTGACCTAAGACAGGGAATTTGTACTATGATTAAATGTCAGGAATTGTGAAAAACTGAGTTTAAATGTATTTGGCTAAGGTGTATGTAAACTTCCGACTTCAACTGTACATACTATATACATTTTATGGACACAGTCAATTTTACAATAATTCAATTTTGTTTGTTTTTACTCCTGAACTTCCTCTACCCTCAACCTCTCCGATCATTTTCATGATGTCCATCCGGTTTGCTTCTATATGCCATATCCTCTGTAGCTCAATTGGTAGAGCATGGCGCTTGTAACGCCAGGGTAGTGTGTTCGATCCCCGGGACCACCCATACCTAAACATGTATGCACGCATGACTGTAAGTCGCTTTGGATAAAAGCGTCTGCTAAATGGCATATTATTATTATTTGGCTAAGGGGTACAGTGAGGGAACAAAGTATTTGATCCCCTGCTGATTTTGTATGTTTGCCCACTGACAAAGAAATGATCAGTCTATAATTTTAATGGTAGGTTTATTTGAACAGTGAGAGACAGAATAACAACAAATAAATCCAGAAAAACGCATGTCAAAAATGTTATAAATTGATTTGCATTTTAATGAGGGAAATAAGTATTTGACCCCCTCTCAATCAGAAAGATTTCTGGCTCCCAGGTGTCTTTTATACAGAGTCGAGCTGAGATTAGGAGTACACTCTTAAAGGAGTGCTCCTAATCTCAGCTTGTTACCTGTATAAAAGACACCTGTCCACAGAAGCAATCAATCAATCAGATTCCAAACTCTCCACCATGGCCAAATCCAAAGAGCTCTCCAAGGATGTCAGGGACAAGATTGTAGACCTACACAAGGCTGGAATGGGCTACAAGACCATCGGCAAGCAGCTTGGTGAGAAGGTGACAACAGTTGGTGCGATTATTCGCAAATGGAAGAAAAACACAAAAGAACTGTCAATCTCCCTCGGCCTGGGGCTCCATGCAAGATCTCACCTCGTGGAGTTGTAATGATCATGAGAACGGTGAGGAATCAGCCCAGAACTACATGGGAGGATCTTGTCAATGATCTCAAGGCAGCTGGGACCATAGTCACCAAGAAAACAATTGGTAACACACTACACCGTGAAGGACTGAAATCCTGCAGCGCCCGCAAGGTCCCCCTGCTCAAGAAAGCACATATACAGGGCCATCTGAAGTTTGCCAATGAACATCTGAATGATTCAGAGGAGAACTGGGTGAAAGTGTTGTGGTCAGATGAGATCAAAATGGAGCTCTTTGGCATCAACTCAACTCGCCATGTTTGGAGGAGGAGGAATGCTGCCTATGACCCCAAGAACACCATCCCCACCGTCAAACATGGAGGTGAAAACATTATGGTTTGGGGGTGTTTTTCTGCTAAGGGGACAGGACAACTTCACCGCATCACAGGGACGGGGCCATGTACCGTCAAATCTTGGGTGAGAACCTCCTTCCCTCAGCCAGGGCATTGAAAATTGGTCATGGATGGGTATTCCAGCATGACAATGACCCAAAACACACAGTCAAGGCAACAAAGGAGTGGCTCAAGAAGAAGCACATTAAGGTCCTGGAGTGGCCTAGCCAGTCTCCAGACCTTAATCCCATAGAAAATCTGTGGAGGGAGCTGAAGGTTCGAGTTGCCAAACGTCAGCCTCGAAACCTTAATGACTTGGAGAAGATCTGCAAAGAGGAGTGGGACAAAATCCCTCCTGAGATGTGTGCAAACCTGGTGGCCAACTACAAGAAACGTCTGACCTCTGTGATTGACAGCAAGGGTTTTGCCACCAAGTACTAAGTCATGTTTTGCAGAGGGGTCAAATAATTATTTCCCTCATTAAAATGCTAATCAATTTATAATATTTTTGACATGCATTTTTCTGTATTTTTTGGTTGTTATTCTGTCTCTCACGGTTCAAATAAACCTACTATTAAAATTATAGACTGATCATTTCTTTGTCAGTGGGCAAACGTACAAAATCAGCAGGGGATCAAATACGTTTTTCCCTCACTGTATGTAAACTTCCGACTTCAACTCTATCCATGACTATCCATGAAACCTCAAGACCATCCAGTTTCAGATCTGAACAACGGTTAAAATGCACATCATTCCTAGCTTGAAGTCATGTAACTAAGGACATGCGTGTGCTAGCGTGCGTGTGCGTGTGTCTGTACTTGTGTGTATGTGTATCTCTTCACAGTCCCCGCTGTTCCATAAGGTGTATTTTTATCTGTTTTTTAAATCTGACTCTACTGCTTGCATCAGTTGCCTGATGTGGATAAGAGTTTCATGTCTGTTCTTGACTTGGGAATTGTTAAGAGACATCTGGTGGCATGTCTTGTGGGGTACACATGGGTGTCCGAGCTGTGTGCTAGTAGTTTAAACAGATACCTTGATGAATTCAGCATGTCAACACTTCTTACAAAAACAAGTAGTGATGAAGTCAATCTCTCCTCCACTTTGAGCCACAGAGATGTCAGCTATTATTATGTCTTAGCTCTCCCTGTACATTTAACGGCCAGCAGTGCTGCCCTTTTCTGAGCCAATTGTAATTTTCTGAGGACCCTCTTTGTGGCACCTGACCACATGACTGAACAGTAGTCCAGGTGCGACAAAACTAGGGCCTGTAGGACCTGCCTTGTTGATAGTGTTGTTAAAAAGTAGTAGCGCTTTATTATGGACAGACTTCTCACCATTTTAGCTACATGTTTTGACCATGACAGTTGACAATCCATTGTTACTCCAAGCAGTTTAGTCACCTCAACTTGCTCAATTTCCACAATATTCTTTACAAGATTTAGTTGAGATTGAAAGTGTAGTTAATAATTTGTCCCAAATACAATGCTTTTAGTTTTTGAAATAGGGCTAACTTATTCCTTGCCACCCATTCTGAAACTAACTGCAGCTCTTTGTTAAGTGTTGCAGTGATTTCACTCACTGTAGTAGCTGACGTGTATAGTTTTGAGTCATCCGCATACATAGACACACTGGCTTTACTCAAAGTCAGTGGCATGTCATTAGTAAAGATTGAAAAAAGTATGGGGCCTAGACAGCTGCCCTGATTCTACCTGGATTATAATAATAATATGCCATTTCACAGACGCTTTTATCCAAAGCTACTTATAGTCATGTGTGCATACATTTTTTTGTATGGGTGGTCCCGGGGATCGAACCCACTACCCTGGCGTTAAAGGCGCCATGCTCTACCAATTGAGCTACAGAGGACTTCCATTAAAGAACACCAGCCAATCATCAGTCATTTGTGTAAGTGCCGTGCTTGTTGAATGTCCTTCCCTAAAAGTGTGCTGAAAGTCTGTTGTCAATTTGTTTACAGTAAAATAGCATTGTATCTGGTTAAACACAATTTTTTCCAAAGGTTTACTACGGTTTGGTAACAGGCTGATTGGTTGGCTATTTGAGCCAGTAAAGGGGGCTTTACTATTCTTGGGTAGCAGAATGACTTTTGCTTCTCTCCAGGCCTCAGGGCACACACTTTCTAGTAGGCTTATATTGATGATATGGCAAATAGGAGTGGCAATATCGTCCGCTATTATCCTCAGTAATTTTACATCCAAGTTGTCAGACCCCGGTGGCTTGTCATTGTTGATAGACAACAATACTTTTTTCACCTCTTCCACACTCACTTTATGGAATTCAAAATTACAATGCTTGTCTTTCATAATTGTATCAGTTATATGTGGATGTGTAGTGTCGGCGTCATGTCATGCCTACGTTTGCTAATCTTGCCAATGAAAAAATCATTAAAGTAATTGCCAATATCAGTGGGTTTTGTGATGAATCTGATTCAATGAATGATGGAGCTGAGTTTGCCTTTTTTCCCAAAATGTCATATAAGGTGCTCCAAAGCTTTTTACTATCATTCTTTATATAATTTATATTTGTTTCATAGTAGAGTTTCTTCTTCTTTTTATTCAGTTTAGTCACATGATTTCTCAATTTGCAGTACTTTTACCATTTGGTTGTGAAGCCAGACTTATTTGCCATTCCCTTTGCCTCATCCCTCTCCACCATATAATCTTTGAGTCGTGATAACCTGCACATTCAGGACAAAACAAAGGCAATGACTGGCGGGGCTGTGGATCGATCAACTGCTCCTTCAGCTCATGGAGGGTTAGGTAACGACACATATGACCCACTCCTCAAAGTGAGTATTATGGTTTCACAATTTCTTGGTTGTTTCTGGGGGGTTTTCACCTGGTTCAAGAACGGTTTTTAGCCCTGCTGGGATTGTGTAAAACAAACTAGGCTACACTGCATTACACTGCAATGAATACTCCAAACATGAGGCCTGGCCTGCCCTGCATTTTAACTGCTGCCTAAAACTAGAATTTCTCTATACATTGGCACTTTAGGAGGCAGAGTGAAAGTGGTTTTCCAAAGTAATTTTTGATTCGTCCAAATAAATTTTATTTCGGCGCGCGCGTGCGACTGTTTATTCTCTGAGGGAGAGAGCGCAAACATGAGAAGGAGAACCGGAGGTCAACTTTGTTAGCTTGCTATTACTATATAAAAATGTTTTAGCCCATGATGATGTTATTCAGTTATTGATCTCACTGTAAGCCATATTCGAGTAACTTGCATTTCAACATGTTGACTCAAAAACTGCACTGACAGATAACGTTACGCTAACTAACTAAAGTTCGGGACTACCCAGTCTAGCTAGCAGTGTTGCTATTAGCAACCTAGCAAATGTTATGAGCAGGGTTTTGACAGTACAGTTATTGATTAGCTATCTGGACACTGAATCCAACTGCTGGAGATCAGTTCACCACCCGACAAAGTATCACTAACTAACCAATTACTGTTTAATCAAGTACTGTCCAAATATGCTAAAAAGTACTAATAAAGATAGCTAGCTAACTAAGGCTAACATATTTTGTTGATGATCACAAGTTTACTGGAGAACGGAGACCAAGTAGAGACTTTCGGACAAGGTGGATAATTGTATAATATAAGGCAGTTTATTCAGAGGTAAAGATATCTGTAAATAGCGTGCACGGACCCGTTCGTCAATCTCGTAGGGAGATATCTGAGAGAGAGCCCCTAAACATTGTGTGCCGACATTTTATACAATAAAATGAAGTAGGTTGAATCTAGCAGTTCTGATCTTCTGATTGGTCCTGATGAGTTGGGCGAGGTCACCTCCAGGCTAGTGTCACTGTTGCATTGGCTCTGAGTCGGGTTCTCTGTCTTCAGATGTTCAGCCTAAGAGAAGGGGATGTTTGTGTGTGTGTGTGTGTGTGTGTATGTGTGTGTGTGTGTATGTGTGTGTGTGTGTGTGTGTGTGTGTGTGTGTGTGTGTGTGTGTGTGTGTGTGTATGTGTGTGTATGTGTGTGTGTGTGTGTGTGTGTGTGTGTGTGTGTGTGTGTGGGGGTGTGTGTGTGTGTGTCCTCAGAGCAAGAACTTCGTGAGTTGGAAGAACTGAGAGACCTATGGCGTGGGTGTTGTCCTTAGCCACCTGCTGATAAGGCTGACAAGATAGAAGTATTTTGTGCATTGTAATGAATACAAAGGCCCAACACAAAATGGGTCATGCACAAGATTTTAGTCAGACCAAGCTATAACATTATATATTTACTACGACAAATCCCTCTCTTCACGTCTCCCCAGAGACGTGACCAAGTAACAGTAAAGAAGGAAAACTTAAGACGTGACACAAGCTAACAGTGTAATTGGCAAAATAGGGAAAACTTTATCAGAAGATAAAGTTTTGATTCCCCCCTCTTCACGTCTCACAAGAGACGTGACATAAGCTTAAATGCTGCAATTTGGCAAAATAGGGAAAACTTTTATCAGAAGATAAAGTTTTAATTCCCCCTCTTCACGTCTCACAAGAGACGTGACACAAACTTAATAGTGCAATTGGAAATAGGAAAACTTTATCAGAAGATAAAGTTTTACATTCCCCCTCTTCACGTCTCACAAGAGACGTGACAAAAGCTTAAATGCTATTCATCATCCAGATATCCTTGGTCAGCATCGTCAATAGCAAGCAAAGGAAACATCTGACCGTTATCTGCAGGATGCGGATCAATAGCGGTGGTTATAATCCTGGTTGTCAGCGTCCGTATGCATGAATGCAACAGCATCCACAAAGCACTAGAATTGCAGCAAAAACAGAGATGGATACAAGTATAGAAGAAACTAGCGTTTTATATTTACCAAACGCATCCATCCAAGAGTCCCACATTGAAGTATCCACCCCTGAGTGGCTCTTCATTTTGCCATTAAGAGTTCGTGACCCTTCCAGGGCGACAGTCAAGCTGCCATCTGTGGCTGTATTGTTGGGAATAAAGGTACAACATTGTTCACCAAACATAGCACATACTCCTCCTTTTTCAGCCAGGAGCATGTCGACAGCAATCACGATTTTTGGAAAGCCATGAGAGAGGTCGCAGCCAACTGGCCATGTACCGCCCTCAAAACCTTGTTGTGTCCAATTGCCTAATTTTTGAACATTAAAATGGACATAATTGATTCTGTCAACATTTTTATTAATCGTGCACCACCAGCAAAATGAAGATTCAAAACCTGCGGCTACTTGGTCAATCAATTTATACTCATCTGGTACCCCCTAGGGACCCCAATTGCATCAATGTAGGTTGGGTCCCCACGAGTAGGCCCACAGCGCCTGGTCCTGGTAGGAATTAAGTCAGACACATGGGTCACCAGCTCCTGTACACCTGTTGGATACACAGAAATTGGTAGCAAAAGAGAGACTAGTGCACAGGTGCCTGTGGCATTTCCAGGCAGTCCATCAAACAGACAACGCCTCCACACCACCACCAGACATCAGCCCTGGAAACAGGTTTAAACTCAGCATTAGCGTATAGATAAACCGACACCATCCAACAGGTACCATACCCAACAATGGTAGACCTTTCGTGAGATTAACACAGGTAAAGTTAGCTCTAGCCACCTGATAGGAAAAAATTGGTTTCTTAGTTACTTTAGTAACCAAGGGATGAATTACGTCCCATAGTGTACAATTAGGCGGAAGGGTTGTCATGTTTCATGACAGACAGGAAGCATTCTGGCGTAATGGCGGCAGGGATAATGCGAAGCAATGGCCGTGCCCCCACACAAACCACACAACTCTGATGAGTCACCCTTGCCGCTTCCTCAGTCAACAAAAGCCAGTTGTTAGAAAGGCCGGAGACACCTGTAGCGGTCAAGATTGCATCATCCAAAGTAGGTGGAGTGGTAACCATGGTAATTGGTCCCCATCTACCTCTACCTGTGGGTTTCACAATGTTTTTTCTATCGTCCTTAATTGTAGAAGTGGAAGGGATCGGGTGTTGATACAAAACAAACAATCAAGTTCCATTTAAAATAGTAAATATAAAATGGAGCCCTATTTCGACTATATGGACCGGTGTCCATATATGGAGCCAATATGAAATATTGGCAGCCCTCCCTCAGGCCTGGTGGGATAATTAACTTCAGGCCATTTTGTTCTTTGGCCAATGTAAGTCCCTTTCGCCATAATAAGCGTTCCGTCCTGTTGAATAACTTGACCAATCAGGACCTGTCTCGGCGACTAGGTTTTTCCAGGACCATTTATCCAAACCCCCCAATGTCATGTACCAATGATATTGGACTTGCCATCTTCCTGTTTTCATTCTGCCCAGTACTTTCCAACATTCCCCAAGGGACGGTGACAGTGGTGGTAGTATTTATAGGGATACATAGGGTGGTACTTCTAATTTGGTTGGTAGTACAGTTTTGGTCAGCTATTTAAAACATGTCGTTTTCGTAAGGTATGGGTGTTTGTTCTGACGGTGGCGTGAGATGTGATATTATTAGGACTAGTGATATTAGTATGTGGATGTGCTGGTTGCTGTATTGAGCCATGTGAAAGTTCCCATGGAAACTCCAGTGACTATAATGAAAATAACAAACAAGGGACCAGAGATACCCAGTCTCTCCCAGGGAGGTCTATGTCTCCTCCCAGGGCGAAGCCCTCCAGTCTCTGTTAATGAGAGTCTCCTCCACATTCTCACAGACTAGGAGCCTCTGTATTTGGTGCAGAATTTAGGGCGCTCAAGTCAGCCCTGACCTCAGTCAAAGTTCTGGAAGGAGTTGGTGCTGGTGTGCAATGTGTAAGGTAGGGTGCCAAGGTGCGCCCGAATTTACCTTTGACCTGGACTGAGTGTGAAGTAACCTCCTTCACTTCGTCGGTCCAGTCCACCTGGGTTCTTGCCACTTTCTCTTGTGGACCTTAACCCTCACCCAGTCACCAACTTTTACCTTCAGTGGCGCCGGATCTCCCCGTCAGCTCCCCCTCTTGGACCTTGTGAATCTGTTTGGAGAGAGCTGCAGAGAGTTCCGTTAGTTTTTCTCACATATTCAGACATTACAATTTGTTGTACATCAAGGGGCGGGCATATGACCTCCCTCCTTGGTGGACCAGGCATGACTCTACCAGTCATAATCTCATGTGGAGAGAGATGGGTGCCTGCTCCTGGAGAGGCTCTCATGGCCATCAACGCCAGGGGCAGAGCTTCAACCCACGTCAACTTTGAACCTGCACATACCTTGGCTATCTTAGCCTTCAAAGTTTGATTGGCACGTTCCACGAGGCCAGATTGCGGCCGGTACACAGACCCAAACTTGTGCACAATGCCGAACCTCTCCTCCCACCTGTCTCAGGTGTTGGTTACTGAAATGGGACCCGTTGTCGGATCGGATTTGTCTTGGAACCCCATACATTGGTATGAGTTCAGTCTGCAGCCACTTAATGACCGGCCCTGGCATCCTCACGTGCTGTTGGTATTGCCTCAACCCATTTGGAGAATCGATCTACCATTACCAATAAGTACCTTTTCCCATTAGTTACATTATCAGCCCCCATGTCAGTGTAATCTATGCTAATGTCCTGAAAACATGCATTAGGTACTGGGTATGAACCCATGGGTGTTTGGAAAGGTTTCTTTGGGTTGTGGCTGCCACAAATGCTGCACTCATCACAAAACAAGTCTGTCATGTCCTTAATGTGTGGGTGCCACCAAATATGGGAAACCTTCTGTAAAGTTTTGAGTTTCCCTTCATGGGTGGGCCCATGAGCCTCACGTATCAGCTCGGGACAGAGATTAGCTGGGGCCACCAACCTGCCGTCATGGCATCTCCAAAGTTCATCAGGTCCTTTGGTGGCTCCATTCTGTCCCCATACCGAGTGCTCATACGGGCCCGCTGTGAATTGTAGTTCCTTTATGTGTTGGTCTGTGAGTTCTGTTCTAGCTGGTTGAGTCTGCAGCACCATCTGTCTTGGAGTGTAGCCCCCAGCTTTCTTGGCTGCTTTGTCAGCTGCGTCATTTCCCTCGCTGACTTTGTTCTTGAGTTGCTGATGTCCTTTGCACTTCATGATGGCCACCTGCTCAGGTAGTGAGACTGCTTTTATCAGTCTCTCCATTTGTGCCTTGTGTTTGATCGGAAGGTTTCCTGTTGTGGTGAAGTTACGTCTGACCCATTGTGGTCCATCTGTATGGACTGCTCCATGAGCATATGCTGAGTCAGTGTAGATGTTCACAGTCTTTCCTTCAGCCTTTTCCAGGGCTTGAGTCAAACCAATGATCTCGGCTAGTTGGGCTGAGGCAGGTTGTGGGATGATGTCTGATTCCAGGGTCACGTGTGACCCGTCTGGAAGCTGCTGTACCACTGCATATGCTGCTATGTTCCCTTCTTCTCCTCTATAGCACATCCATCGGTGTACAACCATAGATCAGGATTGGTAAGGGGTTGCGTTTCCCAAGTCTGGTCGCAGTTTCAGTTCCTGTGCCGCCCTCTCTTCGCAGGAGTGTGCCAACCCTTCTTCTGCATTGAGTGCGTCTGCCATGTTTTTGTCGGTGTTGACAAAAGTAATGTGTGATTGGGTGCATTTATTCTGGATTTTGTTCTTTCTTTCAGCGCTGAACGTGAATTCCTTACTCATCAGATATGCTGCAACCCCATGGTGCGTATGGATTTCCAATTTGTGGCACATTACCAGGTGGGCGGTTTTTTCAATAGCTTTTGCCACTGCAGCCACGTACCTGGAACATGTTGTCTGACCTGCTTCAATATGGTCCAACTTAGAGGAATGATACATCAGTACTCTTCTCTCCCCCTCTTGTTTCTGAAAAAGGATGGAAGAAGTGAACCCCTCCTTTTCAGAAACATCAAGATGAAATTTGTTTTTGTAGTCGGGTACTGTCAGAGCTGCTGCCACCGAGAGATCGGTTTTAGGAGAGCAAATGCTGTTGATGCTTCAGGTGTCCAGGTAAGTGAGGAGTGTAAGTTTCTTGGTCCTGCTTCTCTCACTATTTCTCTCAGTGGTTCAGTCCTGGATGTGTAGTCAGGGGATGTGGGTACGGCTGTACCCTGTCAACCCCAGGAAGGACAACATGCCTGACACTGTGATGGGACGTGGATGATGGAGTATGGAATCTCGGTGGGATTTGAGAGACCAGCACCTTCTCCTGAGATTTCTCTGCCAAGGAAAAGGACAGTTCTGCGACAGGACTGGACTTTGCTCATTTTGACCTTGTAGCCTTTGACAGCCAAGAAGTCAAGTAGGGTTTTTGTCATTTGTAGACAGAGATCAGATGTGGGAGCCCCCAGCAAAAGGTCATCTACATATTGGATGAGTATCACTCCTTCAGGGATTTTCAATTCGGCCAGGTGTGTCTTTAGGATATGATTGAAGATTCCGGGAGAACACCTGTAACCCTGTGGAAGAACCGAATACGTATACTGTTGATGTTCATATGTGAAGGCAAAGAGAGGCTGTGAAGCCTCATCCAGTGGAATGCTGAAGAAGGCATTAGCCAGATCCACAACGGTGAAGTATTGGTGTTTTGGTGAGAGATTACTCAGTGTAATGTGAGGTCAGGGACAGGTAGGTCAATGGGTGCAGTGACGTCGTTCACTGCTCGGAAGTCTTGTACCATCCGGTATGTTTCGCCTCCTGTTTTCAAGACTGGTAAGATTGGTGTGTTCCATGGAGACACAGTGCGATATATGACACGAGCTCCCAACAACCCATCTATGGTTGGTTTGATCCCCATGGTCTGTTCCGGTTTCAGACGGTACTGTGTTCGGTAGATAGGAATTTGATCAGGGTTGAGTAAGGTGATGGTGACTGGTGCCACCTGTAGGCCAGATGCTCCCCCTTTCCTGTATAGATCTGATGGTTGGTTTTGAGTCATCATTACCAGGGACTCTGGGTTGGAACCCCCTCTTGTGGGACTGGGTCTGGGTTGGGTTCCGCCGGCCGGGTGTGGCTCCTCTCGTCCTTGTGGCTCGCTGTTGGCTCGGACTTCCACACAGTGAAGTACTCCTTGCCCTACGCTTAGTGCCATGTTCCCCTCTAGGTGTCCTCCTTGCACCACGAACACAGGCGCTTGTACCACTGCAGGACTTAGGAATGGGTTATAAGGGTTAGTTGGAGGAGTGGGTGTGTATGCGGGTGGTGTGCTCTTCGCTTCCTGATGCAGGGTCGGATACAGTGGTGCTGAGGGCGCTGGTATGTCACTCATGGACTGTGTCCCCACTATTGGTGTTGTCTCAGTTGTGGGTTCAATCACCACACCCATCATGTCTGGTTTCTTGTATGGGTGTGCTCTGTCGTGTTTCCTCAATTGCCCACGTACCTATCCTTAGCTCAGCCTCTGCTCTCTCTCTGTGTTTAGTCCCTTCCTTCTTGAATAAGTGAGACTTATTCCTTTCCACTTCACTTTCTGTTCCTTCCTTCACTGCCTCCTCTAGCTCTTTCTCCATAGAGGTGAGTTGCCCCTTTAGACACGGGGCACCCCGCTAAAGTAACCTGCCTGTGTCCATTTGAGTTTCACTCCCTCCCACACTTTCTTTACTGTCTTATACTGTTCTTTCCCTCCCGCTCTATCCTGTATTTTTTATCTAGATATTCATTAAATTTGAGTTTTGGGACGGTAGTGGTTGCCATGGTTATACAGTTTTTAGACTATCTTGGTGCACTTAGCCCGTCACTGGCCGAATCCAGCAATGTATTCTTGGCGCTGACTGAGACTTATCTCCTGATGTCCCACCCTCGTACACAAAAAATGTTCAATACTTTATTATTAGGAATTATTTTGCAAAAGGTATTATTGTTTTTCAATTATTCGAATTATTATATATTTTCCCAAAAGGTATCAGAATCGCCCTTTTGGAACAATATATTAACAAACTCAAGCGCTCCCAAAATAATTATCAATTTAATTTGAGAATTATTAGCAAAAGTTATTATTGTTTTTCAGGTATTCGAGTTATTATATATTTTCCCAAAAGGTATCAGAATCGCCCTTTTGGAAGAATATATTAGCAAACTCGAACCTCCTAAAATAATTATCAATTTAATTTTTTTGGAATTATTTGCAAAAGTTATTATTGTTTTTCAGGTATTCGAGTTATTATATATTTTCCCAAAAGGTATCAGAATCGCCCTTTTGGAAGAATATATTAGCAAACTCTGAGCGCTCCTAAAATAATTATCAATTTAATTTTAGAATTATTTGCAAAAGTTATTATTGTTTTCAGGTATTCGAGTTATTATATATTTTCCCAAAAGGTATCAGAATCGCCCTTTTGGAAGAATATATTAGCAAACTCGAGCGCTCCTAAAATAATTATCAATTTAATTTTAGGAATTATTTGCAAAAGTTATTATTGTTTTTTCAGGTATTCGAGTTATTATATATTTTCCCAAAGGTATCAGAATCGCCCTTTTGGAAGAATATATTATCAAACTCGAGCGCTCCTAAAATAATTATCAATTTATTTTTAGGAATTTAGGAAATACCAACACCACAAGAGGGAAAAAGTACAAGTCAGCTTTTAGCGCCGCGGCTGCATAACAGGCAAAAATAGGACTCGGTGGTCCTCTTAAAAGTTATCAACTAGTTAGTCTCATGAAAGCGGCCAATCTTACACAACATTCAGGTTAACATTTTCAACATTTACATTTTGCATTTACATATCAACATCAACACGAGATTCAGTTTGAGTTCCTCACAGTACATCTAGTTGAGTGCCAAGTCAACCATTGCCCGACTATCTGAACTTGTATTTTTATTTTATTTTATTGATTCTCCTCAAGGAGACTCCCAGTCGTTTAAACCATTCAACTGGCGTCTAGTCGGGAGAACCTTTTCTGGACTTGGATTCTCACGGAATTAACTCAACCCGACTATCTGAATCTTTTTATCAAGTCACCAGATCCTTCTCTTGTGGATCAAATAAAAGGGTCCATCTCTTGTAGAACCAAACCTCTGTAAATAGGCTCCTCACTAGAAAGCCACAATTCAACAGAAAATAAAAGTCGGTCCTTCTCTTGTGAACCACTGTAACTAGACTTCTTCTCTTAGAGTCACATTTCAACAGTAAAAACCTAAGATTTCAGATATCAACAGTAAAAATAAAAGGGTCCTTCTCTCGTGAACCACAACCTCTGTAACTAGACTCCTCACCTAGAGTCACATTTCAACAGTAAAAACCTAAAGAATTCAGATATCTTTACATATATGCCTTTTGAGTCATAATAGATATGTTATAAATTTAACGGTAATCCATACTCACGCTCAGTACTACTGATCTTAATTTGGTTTTATCCTACAATACAATATGCAGATTTTGTTTTAACAGGTTCTGCTTACCTTTGTATTGACGTCCGTTTGGATCAGTTTCCTGAGGCGAGCTGGATTCCCGCTGCTCCTGCGAACAGGTCACCCGTACTTTCTGATCCGTCTCTTACTTGTCTCCTGTCTCTATCAACTTTTATGGACCGAATTCAGAGTTAGAAAACCATCCTCTGCTACCAATTTTGTTGATGATCACAAGTTTACTGGAGAACGGAGACCAAGTAGAGACTTTCGGACAAGGTGGATAATTGTATAATATAAGGCAGTTTATTCAGAGGTAAAGATATCTGTAAATAGCGTGCACGGACCCGTTCGTCAATCTCGTAGGGAGATATCTGAGAGAGAGCCCTAAACATTGTGTGCTGACATTTTATACAATAAAATGAAGTAGGTTGAATCTAGCAGTTCTGATCTTCTGATTGGTCCTGATGAGTTGGGCGAGGTCACCTCCAGGCTAGTGTCACTGTTGCATTGGCTCTGAGTCGGGTTCTCTGTCTTCAGATGTTCAGCCTAAGAGAAGGGGATGTTTGTGTGTGTGTGTGTGTGTGTGTATGTGTGTGTGTGTGTGTGTATGTGTGTGTGTGTGTGTGTGTGTGTGTATGTGTGTGTGTGTGTGTGTGTATGTGTGTGTGTGTGTGTGTGTGTGTGTGTGTGTATGTGTGTGTGTGTGTGGGGGGTGTGTGTGTGTGTGTCCTCAGAGCAAGAACTCGTGAGTTGGAAGAACTGAGAGACCTATGGCGTGGGTGTTGTCCTTAGCCACCTGCTGATAAGGCTGACAAGATAGAAGTCTTTTGTGCATTGTATTGAATACAAGGCCCAACACAAAATGGGTCATGCACAAGATTTTAGTCAGACCAAGCTATAACATTATATATTTACTACGGCTAACATGCTACTTAGCTACTTTTCATCGTCAGCTCAATTAACGATAGGTATCTGTTGAAAAAACAAAGCTGGGTTAACATTTTTTTTTGTCCAATTTATAGAAGAAGGATTTACGGAATTTCTTCTTGAGAAAGAGGGCGAGAGATTGTTGTTGTATTTGCAGGAGTACATTAATAGATGTGTGTGTTTACAGTACAATTACTTATCACCTACAGTAGCTACATAGATGGGTTGGTTAACAACGTCACGAAAACGATGTGCACGCTTCCATGGGGCAGAAGTCAGCCTGTTGGGATTCTGGATGGCCAGATTGCTAGCAAGAATGACACTGCCATGTGGGGAATCGTAAGTGGCTTATTTCAGCATGTTTCATCATGTTATTGATACTGTCTTGTTTTGAGGTGTTTTGACTGATTTCATGTCAATACAAATATGGCATAAATTTGTTAGGTAGCTAACCAACAACTGTAACGATGTATTTGAAACAATAAGTGGTCATTGTGTCACGACTCAGGATATGACACAGGAGGCGGATGGTTCGGTCCTCAGAATATTTATTATAACAAAGGGGCAGAGGTTTGTAATCCAAGGCAGAGTCAAAAAGGGACAGAACGGCAGGCAGAAAGGTCGGAACCGGGAAGACTAGAAACAAGAACGTGGGAAACACTCTGGTAAGACCGATTAGTTACCGGAGTGTAACTCCAGTTCTATGAGTGGAGCGGAGCCCCATAGGGGAGCTCTGCTCCTAGTGGTTTACCCTCTGCCCTAAGGCAGCATCAGCCTGAGACAAAATTATGCACACACCTGCAGCCAATAGGAGTACAGGTGTCCCTATAAGAGGGGATGCCTCCCCTCAATCTGCCTCCCGAGATATTTATCTTCAGCGAGACTAGGACTGTGGTCCTCTGTAGCTCAGATGGTAGAGCACGGCGCTTGTAGCGCCAAGGTAGTGGGTTCGATCCCCGGGACCACCCATACACAAAAAAATGTATGCACGCATGACTGTAAGTCGCTTTGGATAAAAGCGTCTGCTAAATGGCATATTATTATTATTATTATTACTAGAGAGGGTCGGCAGGGCCTTAAGTCCTATGGAGCTCCGCTCCACTCATAGAACTGGAGTTACACTCCGGTAACTAATCGTTCTATATCGTGGAGCTCCGCCCCATAGGGGAGCTCTGCTCCTAGTGGTTTAAGGCGGAGCGTAGCGCTCCAAAATGTACTCCCTGCCGAGCCTAACACTTCCCATTAAAAATTGAAAAGGTCAAGCCTAGCAATGGCTGCAACCAATTCCCGCAGTACTGCAACTAAGAACCCATACGGGCGTCACAATATACAGCGTCATCGGTTAAAGACCCGCCCCACCTAGTTCAATGGCAATGCCAATGACTAGTGGGCAGATCACCAGAATAGAAGCCATACTAATCTGTACTAGCAGATAGATGTGCCTCAATATCCTGTGAAAACACTACCGACCACTAATGGAATGACACCAAGTGTCACTCTACATTGTGTACACGGTAGACCGCCTCACTCACTCAATGGAATCCCAGAGATTAGTGGGCAGGAACAAAACATGGGTCATACTAAACTGAGCAATCAGATAGATGACCTCACATTCTGTCAAATCAATACATGCCTCTACTGTACTGAACCTGTCAGTCAGGAGTCATGCCACAAGATATGCTTTCCTATCCAAAGCGGACCTGATGGAAACCTGTGTCCATCGTCCTGCTTTTCCCTCTCCTTCTAACTCAAGATTCCCCTTCAGCTAAGCTGAGTACAAATCGAGCCAAAGAGATAGAAAGCCTATCTATCAAAAAACATGTTTTCCTAACCAAAGCGGACCTGATGGAAACCTGTGTCCACAGTCCTGCTTTTTTCTCTTTTCCTGGCTCAAAATCTCCTTTCAGCTTTGCTGAGTACAGACCGAGCCAAAGAGTTAGAAAACATATCTATCAAAAACACGTCTTCCTAACCAAAGCGGACCTGATGGAAACCTACGTCCACAGCCCTGCTTTTCTCTCTTTCTTGCTCAAGATCTCCCTTCAGCCACGCTGAGTACAGATCGAGCCAAAGAGTTAGAAGACATATCTAAGAGATAGAAACGGATAAATGGAGACGGTGTCAACCATGACGCTGCTCTACAAATATCCTCTACCCCTGTTCCTCTGAAAAGGGCAGTAGAAGCTGCTACTCCACGAGTGGAGTGAGCTCTGATACCCTGAGGCAATTGTCGCCCCGCTGCCTCGTAAGCTGTCTCAATGCCTTCACAAAGCCAATGAGACAATCGCTGTTTTGGAAGTGGTCTACCTAATGCAGCCGCATCGTGACACACAAACAACTGAGGCGATGACCTAATCGCTACTGTGCGTTCAACGTAACACGCCAAAGCGCGCACTGGGCACAGACAATGAAGCTTTTCCTCACTCCTCTCCCCATGAGGAGGGGGAGAAAAAGCCCACAACTCCACGGTCTGTGATCTATATGCACTGCTAATAACCTTCGGCACAAACGCCGGGTTAGGACGTAACACCGCTCTGCTCAGATCGCCATTAATGGCAAGGCAGTCGGGTCTCGTCGACAGAGCACACAAATCACTGACACGCTTAGCGGTAGTCAAAGCGAGCAACAGTGCCGTCTTGATAGACAGCATCTTGAGGGGTATTTGATTCAATGGCTCGAACGGCGACTTACATAGCGCTTCGAGTACCAAAGCCAAATCCCACTGGGGCAGCGTGGCTCTAGGCATTGGCCTAAGCCACTGCGTTCCCAATAAGAAACGTTTCACTAGAGGGTGGCTGAACACATTCGTTCCGCCAAACCCCTCATGACCAGCTGAAATCGCCGCTGCAAACACTCTAATGGTGGAGGGCGATTTCTGCTTATCAAACATAAGCTGTAGGAAAGAGAGAATACTCTCAACCTGACAGCTCATGGGGTCTACACCTTGTGTGACACACCATTGTGAAAACACGTTCCATCTACTGGCATACATCTTAGAAGTGGAACTGGCACGTGAACCCTGTATGGTCCTGATCACTGCATCAGATAACCCACGGCGCTCTAGCCTGTCCCTCTCAGCAGCCAGGCCTTCAGTGGTTGGCCGATTATGGGCAATTTCCCTATCGTGCCTCCCGCCTGAGACAACGCGTCCCGTCGATGTGGAATTGGCCAAGGTGGCGCAATCAACATCTGACCGCGTGACGCGAATAAGTCCACCTCGGCTCTCCCGAATTGTTCCCAAATCTGGAGAACAATGTCCGGATGCAGACACCACTCGTCGTCTCGAGGACCCCCTCTTGACATGAGGTCTGCTCCTACGTTCAAGTAGCCCGGAATGTGTGCTGCTCTCAATGAGCGAAGGTGCTCGTGAGCCCACAGCCACAATTCCTCTGCCGCCCGATGGAGAGCAGGAGACCTGACTCCTCCCTGGCGATTTATGTGAGCTACTGTGGTCCGGTTGTCTGACCAGACCAGCACATCGCGACCCCGAAGGGTAGACGCGAAGTGGGTCAGAACCAGTCGAACCGTTTCCAACTCCAAGAGGTTGATATGACGACCTGATTGAGGCCACACACCTCCTATCGCTTGGGTCTGACATGTCCCTCCCCATCCCCGTCAGGGACGCATCCGTGAATACTGGGATGTGAGAGGACACCTTTCCTATCGGGACTCCGTGCGTGAGAACGCCGGGTTTCTCCAATAGTTCAGATCTGCACTGAGCGAGAGGGGGAACCACCACCAACCGATGACGTTGACGCAATGGGTCTAGTCTTGGTTGGGTGAACCATCGCTGCATCCTGCGCATATGCAGGGAGTCCCAGCGGAACCACAGAGTGGGCTGACGACATGAGACCCAAAAGTGACATGATCGACAGCGCCACCGTGTGATTCGGACGACACTTCCTCGGGGCTAGCAACAAGGCTACCCTTCGGGGGTCGAAATTCGAGCCCTCATCCTCACAGTGTCTAGCTGTATCCCCAGGTAGACAATCTGATGAGTGGGCCAGGGCGCGCTCTTTTTCCAATTCACAGCAAACCCCAGACTTGTGAGATGCATCACTGTCTGTGTTGTGTGAGTGATCGCCAGCTCTGCTGACGGGCGAGAACCAGTAGATCGTCCAGGTAGGCTAGTAGCCGTATTCCCTGACGACGCAACGGTTCCAATGTCGCCTCCACACACTTGGAAAATGTGCGAGGTGCCAGGGCGTACCCAAATGGCATCCTCGTGTATTCGTACGCCACCCCTTGAAAGGCGAACCGCAGGAAACTTCCTGTGACGCGGCTGAACCGGCACATGAAAGTACGCGTCCTTTAGGTCTATGCTCGTACAAAAGTCCCCTCTCTGGACACATTCCAGCAGACGTTTTGTCGTTAGCATTCGGAAGGGCCGTTTGGTTATGCTCTCGTTGAGAATGCGTAAGTCCAAAATCGGCCTCACTCCCCCCGTCTTTTTGGGCACTAGGAAATAAGGCGAATATAGCCCTTTGTTCCTTTGCTCCCGGGAACTACTGTCACCGCCTCCTTCGCCAAAAGTTCCGTAATCTCCGTCATCAGAGCGGCCACTTTGTCTGGCGTTTTCATCACCGTCTCCACCACTCCCTGAACGGGGTGGGGTCCGGTGGAATTGGAGAGCATAACCCTTCTGCAACCTCTGTTCTAGCCAGCGTGAGAGGGTGCAGCTTCTTCGCCACTGCCAGCAATGCCGAGAAAGCGGCTGAGCACGAAGCTGTGGTGCATCCAGTAGGAAGGACCTGTATTCCTCTATGGCCCTTGCCGCCGCTGTTCTCCAACACTGAGGTGGTGGAACAGCCCAAGGCGGGCCTCCCAAAAAAGGGAGAGGAAACATTAGTGCGTTCTGAACCAAAAGGGGGGGCAGAAACTTCAGTTAAACCTGTAACCGTCGTATTCCTGTCCTTCGTGAACGCAACGCGGGTCTGAATTGCACTGACCGAGGCCATAGCCTGCGACAGGGCACCATCCCCAGCAAGCGATTGCGTCATCGTAGGTGACTGCAAACCGTTATTAGAGCCACTCACTACAATACTCCTCGAAGTCTGTAATATGAGGTCTCTATGAGGTAACACAAGGCGGCGCCTTGATACCGTCTTACCCTTCACCTTCTGTGTGTGTTCAACTCTGCACCTCTGGTGGGTTGAGTCACGCTCAGTGTGGTGAGTATTAGCGCGTTCAAAGGGAAAGTGGGGGCGCCGATACACTGGGCACCTTCGTGACCGTGGTAATCGGGCCCTCCGTGAGACGCAGCATGGGTCTGAATCGCACTAACCGAGACCTTAGTCTGCGATAGTGCGCCATCCCCTAAATAAGCGGCAGCGTCATCATGTCTCCTGACTGAGACTGCAGCCTGCTATGAGAGACACTCACTACAGTACTCCTTGGGTTCTGTAATGTGATGTCTCTTTGAGATAAGCCAAGACGGTGTCTTGGTATCTTTCCTCCCTTCACCTCCTGTGTGCGTTCAGCTCTGCACCTCTGGTGGGCTGAACTACGCTCAGTGTGGTGAGTATTAGCGCGTTCAGAAAGAAGTGGGGGCGCCGATACACTGGGCACCTTCGTGACCGTGGTAATCGGGCCCTTCTTGAACGCAGCATGGGTCTGGGTCGTACTAACAGAGACCTTAGTCTGTGATAGTGCGCCATCCCCAATGTGGTTATTATCAGCGCGTTCTGAGAGAAACGGGGGCGCCGATACGTTGGTTACGCCCGTAACCTTAGTAATCAGGTCCTCCGTGAACGCGGCACGGGTCTGAACTGCACTGACTGAGGCGTTAGCCTGAGACAGAGCGCCGTCCCGAATAGCGGTCGCGTCATCATGCCATTATCTGGCTGAGACTGCAGCCTGCTATGTGAGACACTCACTACAGCACTCCTAGGAGTCTGTAAAGTGAGGTCTTTATAAGGTACACTTAATACCTTTTATATACCTGCCTTATGTGTGCGTTCAGCAACGCACCATGGTGGGCTGAGCTGCACTCATAGTGGTAAGAGAGAGAGCGAGAGTGAGGAAGGTCGAACGCTCTCGGATGTATTATGGAAAAGGGGCTCTTTTTGACAGTGTCAAGTAGAGCCAACTCTTTATTACACACATCAACAAAAAACATTCTCCTCCATACACTCAACGGTAGGGTGGGGGGGGACAGTGGGCTCGGTCACAGCAGGCGCTGCGCCGTCTTCCGTTCTCTCCCCCTCGCCTGTCATAAACGGCGTCTCTTCTGGCCGCCCTTCGGGTGATGCCAGGATGACGCTTTAATGACCTCTCTCGCCGGCACCTCTGGCGCTGTGGGGGGGAGCGAGGCCCGCTCCCTTGCTGCTGGAGGCCGCCGTCTGACACCAAGCTGTAGCGAGAGTAACGGCCGCCCTTCCTCATATCCACTTCCGGGTTGGAGGGAATGGGGGGCAGGTTAATCTCCCGCTGTTTAGCAGCCCACTCAATGAGACCTGAGAATTCAGAGCACAGAGAGGCTGTGGCGTCATCATCCAGGGATGTAATGACCTCACAATTTCCTGAAGGAAAAGGGGTGTTACACATCTGGGTCAGTGTAATGAATTGTTCCAATAGAATATTCATTTCTTCCCCAATAGCCCTGTCATCTCCTGAGTCAGCGCCTTCAGATGATGCCTCAGAAGCTGAGACTAACACTGATAGCACATCCTCAAGAGGAATATCCTCCCTAAAAATGCCCAACGCTGCTTCCACTCCTTCAAAAGGAGGCGCAGCTGGCGCATAGTGGGGGATTAATGAGGCCGTCCCTGGCGTGCTGTGTCCCTCGACCCACCGAAACATATGTCGGGGGGGTGACAGCCGCCAAGGGGAACAGCGACATTGAGCTCTGAAAATAGCTTTTGTTAAATACTTACCCTATGGATAAGCTTGGTGTGCTCATTGTAGGACGACGTCGATGATCTGGAAAATCGACTGCGTTTTCTTCGTCCTGAGTCTTCTCTTCGTCTCTTCTTGGCTTCTTCAGTCTAGTCCAGTCGCTGAAGATAAAGGGAGGCAGATTGAGGGGAGGCATCCCCTCTTATAGGGACACCTGTACTCCTATTGGCTGCAGGTGTGTGCATAATTTTGTCTCAGGCTGATGCTGCCTTAGGGCAGAGGGTAAACCACTAGGAGCAGAGCTCCCCTATGGGGCGGAGCTCCACGATATAGAACTGACAAAACAGGACAAACTGGAAACAGACAAACAGAAAACGCAGGTATAAATACACGGGATAATGGGGAAAAATACGAGACACCTGGTGGGGGGTGGAGACAAGCGCAAGACAGGTGAAACATATCAGGGTGTGACGCGTTGTGCAAATTTATTTGTTTTCAATAAACATTGGAGTCGAAATATAGCTTACATATTGTCAACAATCTAAGCCAAAGTCATCGGTTTTGCCCCATGGTTGCACGCATGTCAATTTTGTTGCTAAAGTGACAGAGAGAGAGAACACAGGTATTGTGGTAAGTGAAGGGTAAGACAGTTGAATGTTAATCAGGTTTAAGATGAAATGAACTGCTAATATCATTAAGGAACAGAAATGATCCCAGAATTTACCTTTAGCTCAATTCAGGTAAACATTATTTGACTGTTGTTAATATTGCGTGTGTGTGTGTGTCTGTTCAGAATACTCCATATTGCTACAGCACTGATCAAATCAAATGTATTTGTCACATGCGCCAAATACAACAGGTGTAGACCTTACCGTGATATGCTTACTTACAAGCCCTTGACCAACAATGCAGTTCAAGAAATAGAGTTAAGAAAATATTGACTAAATAAAATAAAGTAAAAAATTAAATAAAAAGTAACACAATAAAATAACAATAGCGAGGCTATATACAGGGGGTGCCAGTACTGAGTCAATGTGCGGGGGCACAGGTTATTTGAGAATTTGTACAGTGACGATGCATAGATAATAAACAGCTAGTAGCGGCAGTGTTTGGGGTTGTCAGTGTAAATAGTCCGGGTGGCAATTTGTTCAGCAGTCTCATGGCTTGGGGGTAGAAGCTGTTAATGAGCCTTTTGATACTTGACTTGGCGCAGAGAGAACAGTCTATGACTTGGATGACTGGAGTCTTTGACAATTTTTTGGGCCTTCCTCTGACACACCGCCTAGTATGTAGGTCCTGGATGGCAGGAAGTTTGGCCCCAGTGATGTACTGAGCTGTAGGCATTACTCTCTGTAGCGCTTTACGGTCGGATGCCAAGCAGTTGCCATACTAGGTGGTGATGCAACCGGTCAGGATGCTCTCGATGGTGCAGCTGTATAACTTTTTGAGGATCTGGGGACCCATGCCAAATCTTTTCAGTCTCCTGAGGGGGAAAAGGTGTGTCGTGCCCTCTTCACGACTGTCTTAGTGTGTTTGGACCAGGATAGTTTGTTGGTGATGTGGACACCAAGGAACTTGAAACTCTCGACCCGCTCCACTACAGCCCTGTCTATGTTAATGGGGGCCTGTTCGGCCCTCCTTTTCCTGTAGTCCACGATCAGCTCCTTTGTCTTGCTCACATTGAGGGAGATGTTGTTGTCCTGGCACCACACTATAGGCTGTCTCATCATTGTCGGTGAACAGGCCTACCACTGTTGTGTCGTCAGCAAGCTTAATGATGGTGTTGGAGTCGTGCTTGGCCATGCAGTCGTGGGTGAACAGGGAGTACAGGAGGGGACCAAGCACGCACCCCTGAGGGGCCCAAGTGTTGAGGATCAGCATGGCAGATGTGTTGTTGCCTACCCTTACCACCTGTGGGCGGCGTGTCAGGAAGTCCAGGATCCAGTTGCAGAGGGAGGTGTTTAGTTCCAGGGCCATTAACTTAGTGATGAGCATTGTGGGCACTATGGTGTTGAACCCTGAGCTGTAGTCAATGAGCAGCATTCTCACATAGGTGTTCATTTTGTCCAGGTGGGAAAGAGCAGTGTGGAGTGCGATTGAGAGTGCGTCATCTGTGGATCTGTTGGGGCGGTATGCGAATTGGAGTGGGTCTAGGGTTTCCTGGATGATGGTGTTGATGTGAGCCATGACCAGCCTTTCAAAGCACTTAATGGCTACAGCTGTCAGTGCTATGGGTCGGTAGTCATTTAGGCAGGTTAACTTAGTGTCCTTGGGCACGGGGACTATGGTGGTCTGCTTGAAATATGTTGGTATTACAGACTCAGTCAGGGACATGTTGAAAATGTCGGTGAAGAAACTTGCCAGTTGGTCAGCACATGCTCGGAGTACACATCCTGGTAATCCGTCTGGCCCTGCGGCCTTGTGAATGTTGACCTGCTTAAAAGTCTTACTCACATCGGCTACGGAGAGCGTGATCATATAGTAATCCGGAACAGCTGGTGCTCTCATGAATGCTTCAGTGTTGCTTGCCTCGAAGCGAGCATAGAAGTGATTTAGCTCGTCTGGTAGGCTTGTGTCACTGGGCAGCTCGCGGCTGTGCTTCACTTTGTAGTCTGTAATAGTTTTCAAGCCCTGCCACATCCAACAAGCGTCAGAGCCGGTGTAGTACGATTCAGTCTTAGTCCTGTATTGACTCTTTACCTGTTTGATGGTTCGTCGGAGGGCATAGCGGGATTTCTTATAAGTGTCCGGATTAGTATCCCGCTCCTTGACAGTGGCAGCTCTAGCCTTTAGCTCGGTGCAGCTGTTGCCTGTAATCTATGGCTTCTGGTTGGAATATGTACGTATGGTCACTGTGGGGATGACGTAGTCGATGCACGTATTAACGAAACTGGTGACTGAGGTGGTATACTCCTCAATGCCATTAGATTAATCCCGGAACATATTCCAGTCTGTGCTAGCAAAAAAGTTCTGTAGCGTAGCATCCGCGTCACCTTTAGGTTTTGCTTGTAAGCAGGAATCAGGAGGATAGAATTATGGTCAGATTTGCCAAATGGAGGACGAGGGAGAGCTTTGTATGCGTCTCTGTGTGTGGAGTAAAGGTGGTCTAGAGTTTATTTTTTTCCTCTGATTGCACATGTGACATGCTGGTAGAAATGAGGTAAAACTGATTTAAGTTTGCCTGCATTAAAGTCCCCGGCCACTAGGAGCGCCGCTTCTGAATTAGCATTTTCTTGTTTGCTTATGGCCTTATACAGCTCGTTGAGTGCGGTCTTAGTGCCAGCATCGGTTTGTGGTGGTAAATAGATGGCTACGAATAATATAGATGAAAACTATCTTGGTAGATAGTGTGGTCTACAGCTTATCATGAGGTATTCTACCTCAGGTGAGCAATACCTTGACACTTCTTTAATATTAGACATCGCGCACCAGCTGTTATTGACAAATAGACACACAACCCCACCCCTCGTCTTACCAGACATACATACAAACAGACAGGACAGAGAGAGAACACAGGAGAACATAGAGAGAGGGGAGGCCCACACAAGACAAACATGTCATATTCCTCTCAAGCCAGAGGAAGTAGTTCTTGCTAAACATTACCTCTCAAAAAAAGAAAGATGCCACTTTTAACATGTCCTGTGTATATAAACTGTTAGACCCTGATATGTTCCCACCACTGAAGGCAATCATACAGGCCGCGTTGACCTTCCCAGTTAGCAGATGTGGGAGATCTTTCAGTGCATTAAGACATCTACATACCTGGTTTAGGAGCCCAATGACCCAAGATAGAATGCATCATGACAATTGACAAAGATATACATACTTACACGCTTGGGAAAGAGTGAAGTCATAGACAGGTTTGCACCTACAGTTTCAATTTCTAATCTTTATGGATGGACTAACATCCTAGTACTGTGTAATATAACTCTCAAACATGGTGAATATTTAGTTGGAGAAAGGTGTGTAAAATTGTGAAGTGTTGTTACTACAGGGGGTTTGGAGGGGTTGTTTTTGTGTAATTAAATAGGTAGAAATATTGTCCTGTAGCTAATTGACCTTGGAATCTGTGATTTATTACCACAAATATGATAAAATCATGATTTTTAAGCATTTGGTGCCTGCGTTTTTACATATTATCTGCAATTATAATAAAAGTCTGCTGCTAATGTGAGTTTACGCAATTCCAACATAATCCAAAGGATGGCAGCCTAAAATCCCAATCCTGCTATATTGCATTTAACTACAACATTAAGTAGTGGTTTAGGCTGCCACCATTTGGATTGTTTTGGAACTGCACATTGCGCGCAGCATGACTAAATCAAATTATTTAGCAGTAATGTGACCAACATCAACATTATGCTTTTTTTTATTGCCTATCAAATATTGGACATGTTTTTTTCTTCATGGAAAATTACGATATAGTTCTGTACTTGTAATTTGTACTTGCTAATAGAATTGTATACATATTAACACCATATTCCATGGGATTACTGACCACAATCCATTGATATAATATTGAGAAGTGTTAATTATTTGGCGTCAGGAGAGCACAGTGCATGGAAGAAAGCAGTGAGATATGCAACATAGCGTTATGTTTCTGCAAAATGTTCACTGCTAGCTTGCGAGGCCAAGTGTGCCGGGCGCTTCATTTTGGTCGCACAGAGATCAAATTCCCCGGAGCTGAGGCCCGGATGTTCTGAATGTCTAGTGACGTCCCTGGGCTACAGATCCCTTGACATGCCCTATTTGAAGTCCCCTCTTGTGACTGTCGAATTTGTATCGCATCTCACAATCAAATCAAAATAAAATAAAATTGTATTTGTCACATACACGTGTTTAGCAGATGTTATAGCGGGTGTAGCGAAATGCTTGTGCTTCTAGCTCTGACAGTGCAGTAATATCTAACAATTACACAACATATACCCAATACACACAAAAAAGTAAGGAATGGGATTTAAGAATATATACACAATGACAGAGTGGCATGGACTAAGATACAGAAGAATATTATAGAATAGAATGCAGTATATACATATGAGATGAGTAGTGCAAGATATGTAAAGATTATTAAAGTGACTAGTGTTCCATTTCTTAAAGTGGCCAGTGATTTCAATAGGCAGCAGCAGCCTCTAATGTGCTAGTGATGGCTATTTAACAGTCTGATGGCCTTGAGATAGAAGCTTTTTTTCATTCTCTCGGTCCCAGCTTTGATGCACCTGTACTGACCTCGCCTTCTGGATGATAGCGGGGTGAACAGGCAGTGACTTGGGTGGTTGATGTCCTTGATGATATTTTTGGCCTTCCTGTGACATCGGGTGCTGTATGTGTCTTGGAGGGTGGGTAGTTTGCCCCCGGTAATGCGTTCGGCAGAACGCACCCCCCTCTGGAGGGCCCTGCGGTTGTGGGCGGTGCAGTTGCCGTACCAGGCGGTGATACAGCCCGACAGGATGCTCTCAATTGTGCATCTGTAAAAGTTTGTGAGGGTTTTAGGTGATAAGCCACATTTCTTCAGCCTCCTGAGGTTGAAGAGTCTCTGTTGCGCCTTCTTCACCACACTGTCTGCGTGGGTGGACCATTTCAGTTTGTCGGTGATGTGTACGCCAAGGTACTTGAAGCTTTCCACCTTCTCCACTGCGGTCCCGTCGATGTGGATGGGGGGGTGCACCCTCTGCTGTTTCCTGAAGTCCACGATCATCTCCTTTGTTTTGTTGATGTTGAGTGAGAGGTTATTTTCCTGGCACCACACTCCCAGAACCCTCACCTCCTCCCTGAAGGCGGTCTCGTCATTGTTGGTAATCAAGCCTACTACTGTTGTGTCGTCTGCAAACTTGATGATTGAGTTGGAGGCGTGCTTGGCCACGCAGTCATGGGTGAACAGGGAGTACAGGAGGGGGCTGAGCACGCACCCTTGTGGGGTCCCAGTGTTGAGGATCAGCGAAGTGGAGATGTTGTTTCCTACCTTCACCACCTGGGGGCGGCCCGTCAGGAAGTCCAGGACCCAGTTGCACAGGGCGGGGTTCAGACCCAGGGCCTCGAGCTTAATGATGAGCTTGGAGGGTACTATGGTGTTGAATGCTGAGCTATAGTCAATGAACAGCATTCTTATTGTCCAGATGGGATAGGGCAGTGTGCAGTGTGATGGCAATTGCATCATCTGTGGATCTATTGGGGCGGTAAGCAAATTGAAGTGGGTCTAGGGTGACAGGTAAGGTAGAGGTGATATGATCCTTGACTAGTCTCTCAAAGCACTTCATGATGACAGAGGTGAGTGCTACAGGGCGATAGTCATTTAGTTCAGTTACCTTTGCTTTCTTGGGTACAGGAACAATGGTGGCCGTCTTGAAGCATGTGGGAACAGCAGACTGGGAAAGGGAGACATTGAATATGTCCATGAACATACCAGCCAGCTGGTCTGCGCATGCTCTGAGGACGCGGCTAGGGATGCCGTCTGGGCCGGCAGCCTTGCGGGGGTTAACATGCTTAAAAGTCTTAATCATATCGGCCATGGAGAAGGAGAGGCCACAGTCCTTGGTAGTGGGCCTCGTCAGTGGCACTGTGTTATCCTCAAAGCAGGCGAAGAAGGTGTTTAGCTTGTCTGGAAGCGAGACGTCGGTGTCGGCGACGTGGCTGGTTTATTTTTGTAGTCCGTGATTGTCTGTAGACCCTACCACATACGTCTCGTGTCTGAGCCGTTGAATTGCGACTCCACTTTGTCTCTATACTGATGTTTTGCCAGTTTAATTGCCTTGCGGAGTGAGTAGCTACACTATTTGTAATCTGCCATATTCCCAGTCACCTTGCCATGGTTGAATGCGATGGTTCGCACTTTCAGATTTGCGCGAATGCTGCCGTCTATCCATGGTGTCTGGTTAGGGTAGGTTTTAATAGTCACAGTGGGCACAACATCACCTATACGCTTCCTGATAAATTCCGTCACCGTTTCAGTGTATGCAGTGGGGGAAAAAAGTATTTAGTCAGCCACCAATTGTGCAATTTCTCCCACTTAAAAAGATGAGAGAGGCCTGTAATTTTCATCATAGGTACACGTCAACTATGACAGACAAATTGAGCATTTTTTTCCCAGAAAATCACATTGTAGGATTTTTTATGGATTTATTTGCAAATTATGGTGGAAAATAAGTTTTTGGTCACCTACAAACAAGCAAGATTTCTGGCTCTCACAGACCTGTAACTTCTTCTTTAAGAGGCTCCTCTGTCCTCCACTCGTTACCTGTATTAATGGCACCTGTTTGAACTTGTTATCAGTATAAAATACACCTGTCCACAAAAATCCCAGAACCACACGGGGGGACCTAGTGAATGACCTGCAGAGAGCTGGGACCAAAGTAACAAAGCCTACCATCAGTAACACACTACGCCGCCAGGGACTCAAATCCTGCAGTGCCAGACGTGTCCCCCTGCTTAAGCCAGTACATGTCCAGGCCCGTCTGAAGTTTGCTAGAGTGCATTTGGATGATCCAGAAGAGGATTGGGAGAATGTCATTTGGTCAGATGAAACCAAAATAGAACTTTTTGGTAAAAACTCAACTCGTCGTGTTTGGAGGACAAAGAATGCTGAGTTGCATCCAAAGAACACCATACCTACTGTGAAGCATGGGGGTGGAAACATCATGCTTTGGGGCTGTTTTTCTGCAAAGGGACCAGGACGACTGATCCGTGTAAAGGAAAGAATGAATGGGGCCATGTATCGTGAGATTTTGAGTGAAAACCTCCTTCCATCAGCAAGGGCATTGAAGATGAAACGTGGCTGGGTCTTTCAGCATGACAATGATCCCAAACACACCACCCGGGCAACGAAGGAGTGGCTTCGTAAGAAGCATTTCAAGGTCCTGGAGTGGCCTAGCCAGTCTCCAGATCTCAACCCCATAGAAAATCTTTGGAGGGAGTTGAAAGTCCGTGTTGCCCAGCGACAGCCCCAAAACATCACTGCTCTAGAGGAGATCTGCATGGAGAAATGGGCCAAAATATCAGCAACAGTGTGTGAAAACCTTGTGAAGACTTACAGAAAACGTTTGACCTGTGTCATTGCCAACAAAGGGTATATAACAAAGTATTGAGAAACTTTTGTTATTGACCAAATACTTATTTTCCACCATAATTTGCAAATAAATTCATTAAAAATCCTACAATGTGAATTTCTGGATTTTTTCTCTCTCAATTTGTCTGTCATAGTTGACGTGTACCTATGATGAAAATTACAGGCCTCTCTCATCTTTTTAAGTGGGAGAACTTTCACAATTAGTGGCTGACTAAATACTTTTTTCCCCCACTGTATGTTAAAATTATTTTCGGAAGCTACCTGGATCATATCCCAGTCCGCGTGATCAAAACAATTTGAAGCGTGGATTCCGATTGGTCAGACCAGCGTTGACTAGTCCTTAGCACAGGTACTTCTGTTTGAGTTTTTGCCTATAGGAAGGGAGAAGCAAAATGGAGTCGTGGTCAGATTTGCCGAAAGGAGGGCGGGGGAGGGCCTTATAACCATCCCGGAAGTTTGAATAGCAATGGTCGAGGATTTTAGCAGCGCGAGTACAACAGTCGATATGTTGATAGAACTTTGGCAGCCTAGTCCTCAAATTTGCTTTGTTAAAATTCCCGGCTACAATAAATGCAGCCTCAGGATATGTGGTTTCCAGTTTGCATAAGGTCCAGTGAAGTTCTTTGAGGGCCGTCGTGGTATCGGCTTGAGGGGGGATATACACGGCCGTGACTATAACTGAAGAGAATTCTCTTCGGTCATCACACATAACATATCCGGCACTGCTAATCATCCTCTTTTACCACTTCACCAAATCTTTATTTTCAACTCTCTGTTAGCAGCTTTTGTCTTATTGAATTAAACTTCGATAATGTCCTTTTTTCCTCAGTGGATTGACATTAACTTTGTCTGCCCGTTCCCAAAGCATTATTTGGCGCAGGTACAGTTAAGCCCTAAAGTTTAGATTTATTCACTAATACCATATAGTCTAAAATAATGAAAGAAAAATCTCAAATGTATCCTATATAAATTGCACAAGAAATTGTTTCTCTTTATTCAACCCGTCCGCCGCCCTTCAGCCACACAATATTTAATTACCCTAAACCCGTCCACCCAGCGGATATAACCGCGGGGACTGCGGGTTATTAGTCAACCCGCACATCACTACTGCACAGCAGCCCGTTACCGTTCGTTCTGATGGATCCCACTGTCCTCATCTTCCTGCTGTATAATGATAGTTTATAAACTGTTGGGGTTAGATGCAGTACCGGAGGCAAGCCGCCAAGCCCCGCAAATGAGCAATGTGGAGTAAAAGGTAAGGGCTATCTGTAGCGTATTATCGGATGAATAACAAAAGTGTGGGTGTTTTTATCCTAGGCCAAATTAATCAAGGGTAGGCTAAGGCTATTATAATTAACCTTTTTAGTATTTGAAAAACGACTATTCAACATTACAGGTTATTATGCAGTTATTAAATTACAGCATGACAAATATTATATTATTAATTCAGCTGTTACTGCCTCCTCTCTACCTTTCAGTGCCCGAGTTTGTCCTAGCAGCTGGCGGGTCAGCAGCCAGCCTTTCAGAACAGAGAGAGGACGAGACTGGAGGAGGGCTGATGGGAAGAGTGGACGGATTGACAGAAGGGCCTGAGCTGGAGAAAGCATCTGTTGAGCAGAACTTCAGACAATTCTCCAACCCCGAAGTGAATTGTTGGACTGAAAGACCTCTTCTTGAACTTGGAACTTTGACATGTTTGAAGAGCTTGATCTGCTGCAGCATCTCTTTGCTGTGATTGAGCAGCACATTGCCCATGGGGATTTGATCTGTCAATACAGCAGTGGAGTCTAAACTCTGGAGAACTGGCTGGGCTGGGCTGGCTGACTGGCTGCAACCTGGTCTCAGAGCATTTCGTATTATTCTGTATTTAAATCCGAGAGACACCATTTAACATGATATGTTACGTTTCGTATGGTATGTATTAATTTGTGGATGTTAATCACCCATTTCATATTATATGTTATGAATTACAGTTCATATTATATGCTACAAATTTGCTAAACGTACAATATGTTAGGAATTTGCTAAACATATGTTACGAATTTACAAAATCTACAATATGTTATGAATTTGCAAGACGTATGATATGTTACGAATTCTAGCTAGGTGGCTAAGCAGCTAACATTAGCTAGCTGGCTAACGTTAGCGAGGTTAGGGTTAGGGTTAAGTTTAGGAGTTAGGTTAAAGGGTTAAGGTTAGGGTTAAGTTTAGGAGTTAGGTTAAAGGGTTATGGTTAGGGGAAGGGTTAGCTAACATGCAAAGTAGCTAAAAAGTAGTAAGTAGTTGCAAAGTAGATAATTAGCTAAAATGCTAAATGAGATTTGATGATGAGATTCGAACTCGCAACCTTTGGGTTACTAGTCGTTCGCATTATATACGACTACTTAATTTACCATCTGTCTTATGTAACCATACTAAACGTAACATGTCATACTAATTTAGTGTCAGATTCTAGTCTATGAGACCAGGCTGGGAGAACAGTACAACATGAGGAAATCTCTGTGGAAGTGCGGAAAGGCTGAATATTACTTTATTTTCAACTGTTTGTGTATTTATTTGTTAATCTAGATTTTGTTAGTCATATTTTATCATGTTATTTGGTGATGTTTGTATTCCAAATCAGATGTTTTTCCCCTTCAGTATCTGTTTTTCAGACCACACCTCCAAAAGAAAGCTATAGAGTCCTTCAGATGCATCCAGGAATTTTAAGTGTCCTTTTTGTTTAGACACTTCAGTATTTTGCTCAGATCACAGGAGGCTGTTGAGGGGAGAACGGCTCATAATAATGGCCGGAACGGAGCAAATGGAATGGCATCAAACACCTGGAAACCATGTGTTGGATGTATTTGATATCATTCCACCGATTCCGCTCCAGTCATTACCATGAGCCCGTTCTCCCCAATTAGGTGCCACCAACCTCCTGTGTCTCCGAGAAAAATAAGAAATGTTTGTCAGGGCATGTTCACACTAATGTACAGGAGAGACCACCAGGTGTGTCTACTGTGGATGTGGCTCTAATCAAATAAAACTGAAAACACTTCTGAAATGAACAATTGAAAGAACCACAATGAACCACATGAGGTTGGAGGCACCTTAATTAGGGAGAACTGGCTCATGGTAATGACTGGAGCAGAATCAGTGGAATGGCTTGCAAAACATAGCATTCCTTTGTGTGAAACGCATTGCATTTTTTTGGCATGTTTTTCTTATAAAATTGGATGTGTGATTTCAGTGGCTTCATACTTACCTTTCAAAAGATGATTCATGCAGTGTAGGCTTACATACTGCCTCTCCCAATCTCAGTATGCCTTTAATGTTATCTGATTATACACAAGAGAGACACCTGATCTCTCCCTTCAGTAGTCGTTGATTCTGTCAGCATACATGTGCGTTGGGCATTGTGCCTCATCAGCATGGAAACAGACTCAGAAATACCCACCCCTTCTGTCCTGTGGCCAGTCTCCCAATGTCAGAACCGTAGTCGGTGTCATTAGAAAACTGCGTCCCTATTAGGAAAGCCAGCCTAGTGGAAAGTAGGTGCATTTAATAAGGAGCCATCCTCCTCCCTACTGGCCTGTGTTGTGTAATTGTGTGCTTCTGTGCGCTGAACTGTATACAAGGCCTGGATCAGCAAACAGCCGTAGTCCTCTCTCAGCAGATGGCCTGCCTGCGATGGCACAGGTGGGTGCTCATGTTTATTTCTCGTGGGAGGGAAGCTTTTGGCTGCCTCAGTCATACTGGTCCAATGTCAATGTTTGTCTAAATCTGTTTGTATGTTTATAAGGGGTTTTCATGTTAATTTAGTGGTTAACAATGTATAATCTCAAGAAATTAAACTGAATTCGAGAAATGTATGGTGGTGTTTGCACATAGGATCACATTGTGGAATTCGAGTGGGTCAGTTCTTATGCATTTCAAGCTCTTTTTTTGCACATATTGTGACACTGAACAGTATATTTACATCACAAGACACTATTTACAAACTAGTCAAAGCCTGATGTAGATTAAAGAAACATTTTTAGAAACATGTTTAACAACATGTTGTATAATTATTTCTATGAAAGACACTGAACTTCAAAGAAGGGAAACTGGTTGATTGATAGGTCAGACGTCAGTGATGAGACTACGTCACAACCCCCTATTTACATAACCTGTGAAAAACCCTAAACAGGTTAAGTTGTCTCAGTCGACTTGGATGATCTAAGGCTGAGAGGAAAAGAGGAAGAGAGATCAGAGCACTGCTTCAGGAGAATCAACTCCTTACTTCACCCATAAAACAGTAAGTAAAGATGTTTCTCTATAATAACAACTTTGGAAGTACAGATGATGTCAAAGAAAGTGAAACTCCTAGGACATGCTGGAGTTAGTTTCACAATGGGTGGCAAGGAATAAATTAGTCCTAAATATATATAAAAAAAATAAAAAGCATTGTATTTGGGACAAATCATTCACTAAACCCTAAACCTCAACTAAATCTTGTAATAAATAATGTGCGAATTGAGGTGACTAAACTGCTTGGAGTAACCCTGGATTGTAAACTGTCATGGTCAAAACATGTTGATACAACAGTAGCTAAAATGGGGAGAAGGCTGTCCATAATAAAGCGCTGCTCTGCCTTTTTAACAACACTATCAACAAGGCAGGTGCTACAGGCTCTAGTTTTGTCGCACCTGGACTACTGTTCAGTCGTGTGGTCAGGTGCCACAAAGAGAGACCTCTGAAAATTACAGTTGGCTCAGAACAGGGCAGCACAGCTGGCCCATAAATGTACACGGAGAGCTAACAATAATATGCATGTAAAGCGCTCATGGCTCAAAGTGGAGGAGAGATTTACTTCATCATTACTTGTTTTTGTAAGACATGCTGAATGCACCGAGGTGTCTGTTTAAACTACTAGCACATAGCTCGGACACCCATGCATACCCCACAAGACATGCCAGCAAAGGTCTCTTCACAATGCCCATGTTCTGAAGTTTTTTTAATGCATATTTTCTGGTGTACACTTTTGGTTTTGTACACCAGCTTCAAACAGCTGAATGTACAATCTTTTTGGTTATGGAAAATATATTTCACAGCGGTTTAGATGGTACAATGATTCTCTACACAATGACTGCTTGTTTTGTCACATAACTGAAATTAGGCAAACTATTAGAATTTTAGCAACCAGGAAATGGTGGAGCGATTTATGCAAAGTGCATGTTTAAGTATTACAAGTAAAAGTATAAATCATTTGAAATTCCTAATATTAAGCAAACCAGACAGCACCATTTGCTTGTTTTTCAAATTTACGGATAGCCAGGGGCACACTCCAACACTCAGACATAATTTACAAATGAAGCATTTGTGTTTAATGAGACCGCCAGATCAGAGGCCGTAGGGATGACCAAGGATGTACTCTTGATAAGGGTGTCAATTTGACCATTTTCCTGTCCTGCTAAGCATTCAAAATGTAACAAGTACTTTTAGGTGTCAGGGAAAATGTATGAAGTAAAATGTACATTATTTTCGTTAGGAATGTAGTGAAGTAAAAGTAGTCAAAAATATAAATAGTAAAGTAAAGCACAGATACCCCCAAAAATGACTTAAGTAGTACTTTAAAGTATTTTTACGTAAGTACTTTACACCACTGCTACAGTATGACTCTTTCAACATGCCACTGAAAAGGTCAAAAGCTGTGATACATTTTATGATACCTGAAAATACTACACCTTAATTCAAAGCCATTTGCAAACATTGCAAACAGCAAGATGGATGCTTAGAAAAAACAACAACTTTGTCCATCTGAGGGTAAGTGTTCTTGTTTCAAACACAATACCATTTATAAAGGGATAGTTTACTCAGAATACAAACTAACAATTTTCCACCTACCTTGGCTTTAGTTTAAGGCAGTTTTGGGATATTTAATTTCCTTTCAACACTTAATAGCCATATTTTGTTACTGTTAGCATTCTCAGTAGCACTTAACATGAAACTGTTCTTGTGCCTGTGTAATAAAACGGTAATTACTTTTGGAGCAACATTTTAATAGCATGTTACATAATACTTTGGTAATTGCATTTTAATTGCATAGGAATGAGCTGAGAGTTTTTGTAACTACTGTAAGCAAGAGGAATAGGTACTGTTCCTTATTCCACTTGTGTAATAACTCCATTATTATGCATTAATAAAGCAATTTCCAAAGTCCAATGTAACAACAATGTTGCTATTGTAATAATCACAAAGTTACTACACATAAGAACTTGATGTCAAGTGTTACTGTATTACCTAATGTCTCACTCATTATGAAAATATATTTGTTAGTCATTTTGAAGCTTCAAATGTGGTCTACTTTATTGTTGATGTGATTCCATGTCCCTCATGTATTTAATTCTAGGCTATAGGCTATATTAAGATTCATATCTAAGAGTTCTCCAAACCATGTGCTTTTGATCATATACACTGCTCAAAAAAATTAAGGGAACACTAAAATAACACATCCTAGATCTGAATGAATAAAATAATCTTATTAAATACTTTTTTCTTTACATAGTTGAATGTGCTGACAACAAAATCACACAAAAATTATCAATGGAAATCAAATGTATCAACCCATGGAGGTCTGGATTTGGAGTCACCCTCAAAATTAAAGTGGAAAACCACACTACAGGCTGATCCAACTTTGATGTAATGTCCTTAAAACAAGTCAAAATGAGGCTCAGTAGTGTGTATGGCCTCCACGTGCCTGTATGACCTCCCTACAACGCCTGGGCATGCTCCTGATGAGGTGGCGGATGGTCTCCTGAGGGATCTCCTCCCAGACCTGGACTAAAGCATCCGCCAACTCCTGGACAGTCTGTGGTGCAACGTGGCGTTGGTGGATGGAGTGAGACATGATGTCTCAGATGTGCTCAATTGGATTCAGGTCTGGGGAACGGGCGGTCCATAGCATCAATGCCTTCCTCTTGCAGGAACTGCTGACACACTCCAGCCACATGAGGTCTAGCATTGTCTTGCATTAGGAGGAACCCAGGGCCAACCGCACCAGCATATGGTCTCACAAGGGGTCTGAGGATCTCATCTCGGTACCTAATGGCAGTCAGGCCACCTCTGGCGAGCACATGGAGGGCTGTGCGGCCCCCCAAAGAAATGCCACCCCACACCATGACTGACCCACCGCCAAACCAGTCATGCTGGAGGATGTTGCAGGCAGCAGAACGTTCTCCACGGCGTCTCCAGACTCTGTCACGTCTGTCACGTGCTCAGTGTGAACCTGCTTTCATCTGTGAAGAGCACAGGGCGCCAGTGGCGAATTTGCAATCTTGGTGTTCTCTGGCAAATGCCAAACGTCCTGCACGGTGTTGGGCTGTAAGCACAACCCCCCACCTGTGGACGTCGGACCCTCATACCACCCTCATGGAGTCTGTTTCTGACCGTTTGAGCAGACACATGCACATTTGTGGCCTGCTGGAGGTCATTTTGCAGGGCTCTGGCAGTGCTCCTCCTGCTCCTCCTTGCACAAAGGCGGAGGTAGCAGTCCTGCTGCTGGGTTGTTGCCCTCCTACGGCCTCCCTCCACGTCTCCTGATGTACTGGCCTGTCTCCTGGTAGCGCCTCCATGCTCTGGACACTACGCTGACAGACACAGCAAACCTTCTTGCCACAGCTCGCATTGATGTGCCATCCTGGATGAGCTGCACTACCTGAGCCACTTGTGTGGGTTGTAGACTCCGTCTCATGCTACCACTAGAGTGAATGCACCGCCAGCATTCAAAAGTGACCAAAACATCAGCCAGGAAGCATAGGAACTGAGAAGTGGTCTGTGGTCACCACCTGTAAAACCAGTCCTTTATTGGGGGTGTCTTGCTAATTGCCTATAATTTCCACCTCTTGTCTATTCCATTTGCACATCAGCATGTGACATTTATTGTCAATCAGTGTTGCTTCCTAAGTGGACAGTTTGATTTCACAGAAGTGTGATTGACTTGGAGTTACATTGTGTTGTTTAAGTGTTCCCTTTATTTTTTGAGCAGTGTATTTAGACTAATTCAACAAACTGTTGTAGTTTTTGGTTCTTCATCAAATAGTTGGCAGCCATCAAATAAATATTTGTTTGTTTTCAAATAACTTGCATATATTCACATACATTCAAATGTTTCGTTTTCTGAGAGGTATTCAAAATACTTTAAAATATTATTGGTTTATCTGAGACCTGTATTTGAATATCAAATAAAATAGTTGCCTGTCACACCCTGGCTCTGGGGACTCTATATGTTGAGCCAGGGTGTGTAGATTCTATGTGTTTTTGTTCTATGTTCACAGTCTAGCTTTGTATTTCTATGTTGGCCAGAGTGGTTCCCAATCAGAGGCAACGAGTGTCAGCTGTTGCTGGTTGTCTCTGATTGGGAGCCATATTTAGACAGGCTGTGTTCCCACAGGTGTTGTGGGATCTTGTTCCTTTTGGTTTGTTTCCGTGTTGGTTGTTTAACCTAGGACGTCACGTTATTCGTTTATTGTTTTGTTCGTGTTATCACTTTGGATTTGCTTCAACGCTGCGCCTTGGTCTACTCCGTTCAACGATCGTGACAGAAGATCCCACCATACCAGGACCAAGCAGCGTGTCCAGGAGCAGGCAGCCTGGACATGGGAGGAAGCGCCGGGTAAGGAGCTGGAGAGATTGGCGATGGCCCAGGTGGGCCAATTGTGGTCCTGGGAGGACATGCTGGGGGAAAAGGGCCATGGGCTAAGGTTAAGGCCCTGGCGAGAGAGGAGCAACGGCGTCAACATTGTCGTCGTCGGACGGACGAGAGGCAACCCCAAAATATTTTTAGGGGGGGGGGGTCACACGGCATGGGCGACTGGGCAGCAGGAGGCTGCCACAGGGCGAAATGGGAGATTAGGAGAGGAGGCCACCGGGTTTGGGGGGCCAGAAGGCAGGTTGGCGGAGCCTGGATGGAGAAAAGAGCCAACTCCCCGTACTCAGGCATGGCAGCATGAGACTGGGCAGGTTCCGGGGTATGCGGAGCTGCATACTGTGCCACGAGTGGTCCGGCATAGTCCGGTACGTCCTGTGCGAGCACCCCGCACGTGTCGTGCGAAGGTGGGCATGCAGCCAGGACGGAGTGTGCCGGCTCAGCGCTCGTGGCCTCCAGTGCCTCTCCTCGGTCCCGGATATCCTGCGCCAGTGTCACGTGCTGTTATGCCAGTACGGGTACACAGCCCTGTACGTCCTGTGCTGATGCCTCACACAGAGTGTGTGAAGGTAGGCATTCAGCCAGGACGGGTTGTGGCGGCTCTTCACTCCAGGCCTCCTATCCGTCTCCACAGCCCAGCCCGGCCTGTTCCTGCCCTTCGCACCAAGCCTACGGTGCGCATCGCCAGCCCAGCCCGGCCTGTTCCTGCTCCCCGCACCAAGCTAATAGTGCGCGTCGCCAGCCCGGCCCGGCCCGTTCCTGCTCCCCGCACCAAGCCTATGGTGCGCGTTGCCAGCCCGGCCCGGCCTGTTCCTGCTCCCCGCACCAAGCCTACGGTGCGCGTCGCCAGCCCGGCCCGGCCTGTTCCTGCTCCCCACACCAAGCCAATGGTGCGCGTCGCCAGCCCGGCCCGGCCTGTTCCTGCTCCCCGCACCAAGCCAAGGGTGCGCATCGCCAGCCCGTCCCGGCCTGTGCCTGCTCCCCGCACCAAGCTAATGGTGCGCGTCGCCAGCCCGGCCCGGCCTGTTCCTGCCCCTCGCACCAAGCCTAAGATGCGCGTCGCCAGCCCGGCCCGGCCTGTTCCTGCTCCCCGCACCAAGCCTACGGTGCGCGTCGCCAGCCCGGCCCGGCCTGTTCCTGCTCCCCGCACCAAGCCAATGGTGCGCGTCGCCAGCGCGGTCCGGCCCGTTCCTGCTCCACGCACCAAGCCAGGGGTGCGCATCGTCAGCCCGGTACGGCCCGTTCCGGCTCCACGCACCAAGCCAGGGGTGCGCATCGTCAGCCCGGTCCGGCCCGTTGCTGCTCCACGCACCAAGCCAGGGGTGCGCATCGTCAGCCCGGTCCGGCCCGTTCCTGCTCCACGCACCAAGCCAGGGGTGCACGTCGTCAGTCCGGCACAACCCGTGCCTGGGTCACCGGTGCCTGGTCAGGTACCGGTTAGCTGCTCCACACCGGAGCTTAAGCAATCCGCTCCTACGATGTCCAGTCCAGCTCCAGCTAGCGGGGCCAGACTGGACCAGGGGCGCTACGGGGGGATTATTCGAGGGTGGTGGTCAAGCCCGGAGCCGGAACCGCCTCCGAGGAGGAATGCCCACCCAGCCCTCCCCTGTTTGGTTTATGTTGAGGCGCGGTCGCAGTCCGCGCCTTTAGGGGGTACTGTCACACCCTGGCTCTGGGGACTCTATATGTTGAGCCAGGGTGTGTAGATTCTATGTGTTTTTGTTCTATGTTCACAGTCTAGCTTTGTATTTCTATGTTGGCCAGAGTGGTTCCCAATCAGAGGCAACGAGTATCAGCTGTTGCTAGTTGTCTCTGATTGGGAGCCATATTTAGACAGGCTGTGTTCCCACAGGTGTCGTGGGATCTTGTTCCTTTTGGTTTGTTTCCGTGTTGGTTGTTTAATCTAGGACGTCACGTTATTCGTTTATTGTTTTGTTCGTGTTATCACTTTGGATAATAAAGTATGTTTGCCTTCAACGCTGCGCCTTGGTCTACTCCGTTCAACGATCGTGACATTGCCTTTTAGTTGTAATTCTATATAAACTATATTCAACTACCTCAAGCATTTGAAAAGTTGGTATTTTCAAATAAACTACAAAATACAACTATTTCCTGCCCAGGTCTGAATGTGTGCACATCCAGTGAAAGTTACCAAGTGTCAGGTAGAGCAAATAGTTAAATGTAAGAAAAAATAAACCTACAAATACAGTTGTGTGCTCCCAAATGATTTGTTAAAGTGATTTTTGATGAAGACCCATTGACAAAACATTTGTATTTTTATGCCTTTACTTTTTGTACTCTACTGTATGTGTATCCATCACGGCATTCAGATTACTTCAGATTATTCTAATATTTTTAGGGGCTGTGCATTTAGGCTTTTCCTTGTTGTTTGGTTTTGCCACTGATTATCCCCCCCTTTGGCTTTAGTGGTTTGTTTACACAAAGGTAGAGGTGGAAAGGTGACCTATAGTCTTACTGAGACTGTTGTTTTGCCACTGCTGTTTCAGACCAACACACAGCCCTGTATGGTTGAAATGTTGTTGAAAGCATCAGAAATCCACCAGGCTTGGGTGGATCAAAGCATTTATCCGATTAAAGGATTGGAATGAAAATACATTTTGTAAAATAGGAATGTGTTCATGTTCATATGGAATGTGTTGCTCAATTCTAATTTACACAGGGGACAAGTGAATGGAATGGTACATGAACTTGTTCAACACTTGCTGATGACACCGGTTGATGAAACAACCATGAAGAATTACCTGTTGAACTATGTGTCCCTATACAGTGTGTGTTCTCGAGTGTCTGTTTCTCTGTCACTTTGACCCCCTCAGACTCAACACTTAGCCATGGCATCTGTGTCAGTCAGCTCTCGTCTAAACAAGGCCATCCATCAGCACTACATGTCCCTCCCTCAGGGGGACTTGTGTCAGGTCACCTACATCTGGATCGATGGCTCCGGGGAGGCCCTGAGGAACAAGACTCGCACCCTGGACAGAGAGCCCCAGGGAATAGAAGGTAACACATTAAATCAAATGTTATTTGTCACATGCTTCATAAACAACAGGTGTAGACTAGCAGTGAAATGCTTACGGGTCCTTCCCAACAATGCAGAGAGAAAAAAAGAGAAATACTAGAAAAATAATACGAGGAATAAATACACACAGAGTATCGATAACTTGGCTATATAAACAGGGTAAGTACCGAGTCGATGTGCAGGGGTACGAGGTAATTGAGGTAGATATGTTCATATACAGTGAGGGAAAAAAGTATTTGATCCCCTGCTGATTTTGTACGTTATCCCACTGACAAAGACATGATCAGTCTATAATTTTAATGGTAGGTTTACTTGAACATTGAGAGACAGAATAACAACAAAAAAATCCAGAAAACGCATGTCAAAAATGTTATAAATTCATTTGCATTTTAATGAGGGAAATAAGTATTTGACCCCTCTGCAAAACATGACTTAGTACTTGGTGGCAAAACCCTTGTTGGCAATCACAGAGGTCAGACGTTTCTTGTAGTTGGCCACCAGGTTTGCACACATCTCAGGAGGAATTTTGTCCCACTCCTCTTGGCAGATCTTCTCCAAGTCATTAAGGTTTTGAGCCTGACGTTTGGCAACTCGGACCTTCAGCTCCCTCCACAGCTTTTCTATGGGATTAAGGTCTGGAGACTGGCTAGGCCAATCCAGGACCTTAATGTGCTTCTTCTTGAGCCACTCCTTTGTTGCCTTGGCCGTGTGTTTTGGGTCATTGTCATGCTGGAATACCCATCCACGATCCATTTTCAATGCCCTGGCTGAGGGAAGGAGGTTCTCACCCAAGATTTGACGGTACATGGCTCCGTCCATCGTCCCTTTGATGCGGTGAAGTTGTCCTGTCCCCTTAGCAGAAAAACACCCCCAAAGCATAATGTTTCCACCTCCATGTTTGACGGTGGGGATGGTGTTCTTGGGGTCATAGGCAGCATTCCTCCTCCTCCAAACACGACGAGTTGAGTTGATGCCAAAGAGCTCGATTTTGGTCTCATCTGACCACAACACTTTCACCCAGTTCTCCTCTGAATCATTCAGATGTTCATTGGCAAACTTCAGATGGCCTCTATATGTGCTTTCTTGAGCAGGGGGACCTTGCGGGCGCTGCAGGATTTCAGTCCTTCACGGCATAGTGTGTTACCAATTGTTTTCTTGGTGACTAAGGTCCCAGCTGCCTTGAGATCATTGACAAGATCCTCCCGTGTAGTTCTGGGCTGATTCCTCACCATTCTCATGATCATTGCAACTCCACAAGGTGAGATCTTGCATGGAGCCCCAGGCCGAGGGAGATTGACAGTTATTTTGTGTTTCTTCCATTTGCGAATAATCACACCAACTGTTGTCACCTTCTCACCAAGCTGCTTGGCGATGGTCTTGTAGCCCATTCCAGCGTTGTGTAGGTCTAAAATCTTGTCCCTGACATCCTTGGAGAGCTATTTGGTCTTGGCCATGGTGGAGAGTTTGGAATCTGATTGATTGATTGCTTCTGTGGACAGGTGTCTTTTATACAGGTAACAAGCTGAGATTAGGAGCACTGGAGTGTGCTCCTAATCTCAGCTCGTTACCTGTATAAAATACACCTGGGAGCCAGAAATCTTTCTGATTGAGAGGGGGTCAAATACTTATTTCCCTCATTAAAATGCAAATCAATTTATAACATTTTTGACATGCGTTTTTCTGGATTTGTTGTTGTTGTTATTCTGTCTCTCACTGTTCAAATAAACCTACCATTAAAATTATAGACTGATCATTTCTTTGTCAGTGGGCAAACATACAAAATCAGCAGGGGATCAAATACTTTTTTCCCTCACTGTAGGTAGAGATAAAGTGAATAGGCAACAGGATAGATAATAAACAGTAGCAGCAGCGTACAGTATGTGACTAGTCAAAAGAGTGCAAAAAAAGCGTCAATGCAGATAGTCTGGGTAGCTATTTAACTAACTATTTAGCAGTCTTATGGTTTGGGGATAGAAGCTGTTCAGGGTCCTGTTGGTTCCAGATGGTGCATCGGTACCGCTTGCCATGTGGTAGCAGAGAGAACAGTCTATGACTTGGGTGGCTGGAGTCTTTGACAATTTTTAGGGCCTTCCTCTGACAAAAAAGTATGTGGACACCTGCTCGTCGAACATCTCATTCTAAAATCATGAGCGTTAATATGGAGTTGGTCCCGTCTTTACTGCTATAACAGCCTCCACTCTTCTGGGAAGGCTTTAGCGTTAAGATTTCCCTTCACTGGAACTAGCCCGAACCATAAAAACAGCCCCAGACCATTATTCCTCCTCCACCAAACTTTACAGTTGGCAATATGCATTCGGGCAGGTAGCGTTCTCCTGGCATCCACCAAACCCAGATTAGTCAGTTGGACTGCCAGATGGTGAAGGGGGATTGATCACTCCAGAGAACAAGTTTCCACTGCTCCAAAGTCCAATGGCGGCGAGCTTTACACCACTCCAGCCGACACTTAGCATTGCGCATGGATATCTTAGGCTTGTGTGCGGCTGTTTGGCCATGGAAACCCATTTTATGAAGCTCCGGACGAACAGTTATTGTGCTGACGTTGCTTCCAGAGGCAGTTTGGAACTCGGTATTGAATGTTGCAACCGAGAACTATTTTTACGCGTTATGCGCTTCAGCACTTAGCGGTCCCATTCTGTGAGCTTGTGTGAACTACCACTTCACAGCTGAGCCGTTGTTGCTCCTAGACGTTTCCAATTCACAATAACAGCACTTACAGTTGACTCGGGCAGCTCTAGCAGGGCAGACATTTGATGAACTGACTTGTTGGAAAGGTGGCATCTTATGACGGTGCACCATTGAAAGTCACTGAACTCTTCAGTAAGGCCATTCTACTGCCAATGTTTGTCTTTGTAGATTGCATGGCTGTGTGCTCGATTTTATAAATCTGTCAGCAAAGGGTGTGGCTGAAATAGCCGAATCCACTAATTTGAAGGGGTGTCCACATACTTTTGTATATATAGTATAGGTCCTGGATGGCAGGGAGCTCGGCCCCAGTGATGTATTGGGCCTTACGCACTACCCTCTGTAGCACCTTGCGGTCGGATGCCAAGCAGTTGCCATACCAAGCGGTGATGCAGCTGTATAACTTTTTGAGGATCTGAGGGCCCATGCCAAATCTTTTCAGCCTCCTGAGGGGGAAGAGGCTTTGTGTGCCTTCTTCACAACTGTGTTGGTGTGTGTGGACAATCATAGTTCCTTAGTGATGTGGACACCGAGGAACTTGAAGCTCTCAACCCCCTCCACTACAGCCCAGTCGATGTGGATGGGGACATACTCGGCCCTTCGTTGCTTGTAGTCCACGATCAGCCCCTTTGTGTTCATCACGTTAAGGGAGAGGTTGTTGTCCTGGCACCACAATGCCAGGTCACTGACTTCCTCCCTATAGGCTGTCTCATCATCGTCGGTGAACAGCAAACTTAATGATGGTGTTGTAGTCGTGCGCTGCCAGGCAGTCGTGGGTGAACACGGAGTACAGGAGGGGACTAAGCACACACCCCTGAAGGGCCCCCGTGTTGAGTGTCAGCGTGGCGGATGTGTTGTTGCCCCTCACCACTTGGGGGCTGCCCGTCAGGAAGTCCAAGATCCAGTTGCAGAGGGAGGTGTACAGTCCCAGGGTCCTGAGCTTAGTGATGAGCTTGGAGGGCACTATGGTGTTGAACGCTGAGCTATAGTCAATGAACATAATTCTCACAAAGGTGTTCCTCTTGTCCAGGTGGGAGAGGGCAGTGTGGAGTGCAATAGAGATTGCTGAATCCATTGCTCTGTTGGGATGGTATGCAAATTGGAGTGGGTCCAGGGTTTCTGGGATGATGCTGCTGATGTGAGCCATGACCAGCCTTTCAAAGCATTTCATGGCTACAGATGTGAGTGATACAGGGCAATAGTCATTTAGACAGGTTACCTTATCGTTCTTGGGCATAGGGACTATGGTGGTCTGCTTGAAACATGTAGGTATTACAGACTGGGTCAGGGAGAGGTGCTTGCCAGCTGGTCAGCGCATGCTCTGAGTACGCGTCCTGATAATCTGTCTGGCCCTGCGTCCTTATGAATGTTAACCTGTTTAAAGGTCTCAAACCTCGTTCACATTACAAATAAGCATGTTGTGCCGGATATCATGCATTTCAATGGGGACGACCACAACAGAGTGGAAACGCAACGCCCCCCCTTGCGGTTGAAGGCTGCATACTTTGACATTTTTCAAACTTTACGTCGTCTTCAGTTCAGCCAGAGTCCGTCAAAGAACAGGAAGTTACCAAACAACAGAAGAAGATGAAAATATTTGGTTTTCAGTGATGGCTTTATGGGATAGCTAGCAACTTGTAAACAATTACCCATTCCTCCTGGCTGTTAAGCCAATTATATTATATGAATGTTGCCTCCCGTTTAAGTTTATTGTGAAGGTAATGACATTTGGTTTTTGATGATAATTGTTAGGTGGAGGTTGCTAGCTACAATGGTATCTTCAACCTAGCCTAGCTTTTAGCTAGCTAGCTAGCTAGCTGCTCTGCAGTGTAAGCTAGCTTGACATGCTATAACATTAGAGAAACAAGTTGAGGAAAAAGTTACTAAACAAAGCATGTTTTATTATCACCTGAAACAATATATTTATCCTGTCTTGAATGAAAAGGTCATGTTTTGCAATCTCCCAAAATAAATGCGATCTCTGATGAGAGACAGGTTCTTCTCCATCTTGCATTACAAACACTACACTTGTCCATTCAGTAGCGGGACAAGACTCCATGAAGATGACGTATGGCGTAATGAAATACGTCACGATGTAAATTGGGTCATTACATCAGTTACGGAGAGCGAGATTACATAGTCGTCCGGAACAGCTGGTGCTCTCATGCATGGTTCAGAGTTGCTTGCCTCAAAGCTTGAAGATGAATGTCCCCCTCCTTGAAAGCAGCAGCTCTTTAGCTCAGTGCTGATGTTGCCTGTAATCAATGGCTTCTGGTTGGGATATGTACATGTGGTCACTGTGGGGACGACGTTGTCAATGCTTGTAAGAAGGAATCAGGAGGATAGAGTTATGGTCAGATTTGCCAAATGGAGGGCGAGGGAGTGCTTTGTATGCGTTTCTGTGCACATGTGACATGCTGGTAAAAATTAGGTAAGACCGATTTTAGTTTCCCTGCATTCAAAATTCAAAAGGCACTTGCACATCTGAGCTATCTTTGTTGCAGGTGCATGGTAACAATTGAATAACATGAGAGAAATAAGAAACCAGCACTGCTCTTACTAGTATCACTGTTCTTTATTAATCTTTACTCATAAGCCTCAATGACTTCGTCAGAGCTTTTGTGAGTGTTCAGTGCATCGAATGGGGTTGGAGTCAAGGAAAAATAAACGTGTTACCAAATATAACAACGTGCATTTCAGAAATATTCTAATAAAGTATGTACATAAAACGTATTAAACATGTCTGTAAAACCACAATGAGGACATCGACCTATCAAGTAAGTTTTCATAAATCATTGGGTACAGTGCACGATAAAAACTTCAGAGTAGGCTGAAGTGGTTTTAACTACAAGGCATTAGTTCATGTTCACATTTACAACATAACATGCATGGACATTTCATCATTAAGACCTTTTGGGAATAATGTCTGGAGGGTGTATTGCTCAGAAGATTATTTATATCCCCTCCTCTGTCTGATATCTTGACTTTCTCTATGCCACAACATCTAAATGTAGAAATGTCATGTTTTTGGTCATTAAAATGTATTTAATCCCTGTCGTTTCTCCTGATTTAACCTTTATGTTCACTAATTCTCTGTTTGTGAGAACGACAGGTTTTTCCTATATAAAACAACCCACATAGACATTTAATCATGTAGATAACATGGGTGGAGGAGCATGTAATAATGTAATTTATTTGGAACCGTTTTCCTGTATGTGGGTGGCAGAAAAATTGACACTTCATCATATTGTTGCACAGTGCGCAGCCTCTGCATTTATAGCTACCATTCAGAAGAGGGCGTAAAAGAGCCTGGCTCATTTTTCTTTTGTGGCTGGCAGTTGGTATAGACCAGGGTTCTTCAATTCCGGTCCTGGAGGGCCGAAACACTTCTGTTTTTTTATTTCTACCTGGTAGTTAATTGCACTCACCTGGTGTCCCAGGTCTGAATTAGCCCCTGATTAGAAGGAGAGAATGAAAAACAGAGGTGTTTCGGCCCTCCAGGACCGGAATTGAAGAACCCTGGTATAGACCAATTTGCTGCGTAAATTGCGACCTCTCCTAGATACAATAAGTGGTGAGTTCTTAAATTCCGCTGACAAAGCTGGGTCCGATGATAAAACATGCCAGTATTTCTTGACAGCATCTCACACTTTGCGCGAGCTCAAAGTATATGTGGTGGTGAACATTACTGAGTGTTCTTTAGCGCTAGTGGGTATTTTTTGTAGAAGTTCATCTCGTGTTTTCCCTGGTGCCATATTAAGATCTTCAGCCACGCATTGTGGAGGGTAGCCTCTTATTAGAAACCTATTGCGTATTTCCACTGCTTTTTCTAGATAGTCCTCTGTGGAGTGGCATATATGGCGCAGGCTGAAAAACGGGCTTCTTGGAAGTCTATGTAATAGACTATGTAATAGAGAATTTATGTCCCTTTCTTTTCTGTACATAGTTGTAAATAGGGTTCCATTTGATTTCTCAATCCACATATCGAGGTAATGAACAGGTTTAGTGTCACATTCAATTGTGAATTTTAGATTAGGGTCAATGTCATTGAGTAACGTCATAAAGTCTGACAGCTCTTCTCCCGTTCCTCCCCATATGCAAAAAAAAAATTAATATATCGATATCACTTCAGGATTTTATTCAAGAATGGATTTTCATTTTCATTGAAATTTTCTTCAAATAGACCCACATAAAGGTTAGCATAGCTTGGAGCGAATGTGGAGCCCATCGATGTTCCATTCGTTTGGAGACAGTATACATAATCAAACCTGAAATAGTTATGTCAGAACATATTCAGCCAGCTCTAGAAAAAAGTTTGTTAGTGGGTATTTGTTGCTATTTCGGTCTCAGGTAGTGTCGGTCTTCCCCCCGTGTGGGGAATGCTGGTGTACAGACTTTCGACATCTAATGTAAGCAAAAAACAGTCTTCTGTTAATCCCGTTATTGGTGAGATCTTGTTTGTAAAATCTATAGCGTCTTTCACATATGATGGCAAAGTTTGCACATGAGATTTGATAAAGGAGTCTACAAAGTTCGACAATGGTTCTAGCATTGAGCCTATTCCTGCGACCACTGGTCTGCTTGGATAATTGCCTTGTGTTTTTAGATGTATGTAATTTAGGCAAAAGGTACAGGCATGTATGACACATTTGCAGAAAAGGTAGTCATATTCAGGTTTTGAGATAAGGTTGTTTAATGGGGCTTGCTCCAGATTTGAGTTAATATCCCTTTGGAACACCAGTGTGGGATCAACACTCAGTTTTCTATAGAAACGTTAATTACTGAATTGAATCTCTGAATCTCTTTGTATTTTTCATAGTCTAAAACGACCACAGCACCCCCCTTGGCTGCAGGTTTGATAACCAAAGATGAGTCTTTCATTAGTTCATTGAGTGCCTGTTCTTCTGTCCTGGTGAGATTCTTCTGAATATGGTTTGTTTTTCTCATTTACACGGATATGGCTTCTTGTTCGACTAACCTACAATGGGTATTAATCGAGGAGGAGTTAACCATAGGACAGAATGTACTTTTGGGCTTAAAATGAGTAACAGTTCTTTGTTGTCAGTTACCCTGCATTAAAATCCCCCGGCCACTAGCAGTGCTGCCGCTGGATGTGCATTTTCTTGTTTGTTTATGGCCCTATACAGCTTGTTGAGTGCAGTCTTACTGCCAGCATCGGTTTTTGATGGTAAATAGACAGCTACGGAAAACTCCCTTGGTAAATAGTATGGTCTGCAGCTTATCATGAGGTATTCTAACTCAGGCGAGCAAAACATCAAGACTTCCTTAACATTAGAGTTTGCGCATTAGCTGTTGTTAACAAAGAGACACACACCTCCCCCTTAACCTTACCCGCAGCTGCCGTTCGGTCTTGACGATGCATAGAGAAACCAGCTAGATGTATATTATCCATGTCCTTGTTCAGCCACGACTTCGAGAAATATAGGATATTACAGTTCTTCAGGTCCCGTTGATAGAATAGACCAGAACACTGTCAAGCCCAAAACACTAGGCCCATCTCACAGAACATTATATCTCTAGGACAGTGCATTATATTCCATCATGTTAATGTTGGTATTGCTATTGGCAGATATTCCAGAGTGGAACTTTGATGGCTCCAGCACCTACCAGGCCGAGGGATCCAACAGTGACATGTACCTGATCCCAGTGGCAATGTTTAGGGACCCTTTCACACTGGGATCCAACAAACTGGTTATGTGTGAGGTCCTCAAGTACAACCGCTTGCCTGCAGGTAATTGTAAACATAGCAAGAGATTCCTTTCCTACTTCAGTTGACAGACACAGAGACCAACTGGTTTTGGTCTATGATAGACAGCATCTAACTAATTGACTGCTTTGACTGTCTCATATTCCCGTCAGTCAAACTAACCCTACAATATACACCTATTCCCTCCTGTACAGAGAGTAACCTGCGATCAGGTTGTAAGAAGGTGATGGAGGAAGTGAAGCACTATATCCTCTGGTTTGGAATGGAGCAGGAGTACACTCTCCAGGGGATGGATGGTCGCCCCTATGGCTGGCCCCAAAATGGATTCCCAGGACCCCAAGGTGACTGACCCTACTATATTTTACCATGTGTCCTTTAGTAATGTAAATGGTCTTAAGCACTTGGAAAAGCACTACATATATGAAATATATCTCTGTCTATATAAGTCCTAATGTTATCAAATAGGCCTTTGATTTTGGTCCCATCTATCTCTCTCTCTTTCTCTCTCTCTCTCAGGTCCATACTACTGTGGGGTTGGTGCCGACAACACCTATGGAAGAGACATTATGGAGTGTCACTACAAGGCATGTCTCTATTCTGGGGTCAAAATCTGTGGCACCAATGCTGAGGTCATGCCATCTCAGGTAAACTTTGACCTTTTGCTACAATGCTGTAGTCTTTCAGGAAGGTTCTACAGATGGCTATATAATATTTCCTAACTCTCATTCTTTTATCTCCCTCTCTCAGTGGGAGTTCCAGGTGGGTCCGTGTGAGGGGATAGAGATGGGAGACCACCTGTGGATGGCACGCTTCCTGCTGCACCGTGTGTGTGAGGACTTTGGAGTTGTAGCCACTCTGGACCCCAAACCAATGAAGGGGAACTGGAACGGGGCGGGTTGCCACACCAACGTTAGCACCAAGGAGATGAGGGAAGAAGGGGGGCTGCAGTGAGTATTACTGTAAAAACATTATTGCACTGTAAGGTTCTGAAAGGCTGTGTAACTACGAGATTCAGTCCAACACCTAACCTCTCCCCTCTTCTATCAGACATATTGAGCAGGCCATTGAGAAGCTGAGCAAGCGACATGCCCAGCACATACGTGTGTACGACCCTCACGGAGGCCAGGACAACATCAGACGCCTCACAGGCTTACATGAAACCTCCAGCATCCATGACTTCTTTGTCGGGGTGGCCAACCGCGGGGCCAGCATCCGGATCCCACGGCAGGTGGGCGAGGAGGGGAAGGGATACTTTGAAGACCGCCGGCCCTCCGCCAACTGTGACCCTTATGCCGTGACGGGTGCCATCGCAAGCACCTGCCTGCTCGGGGTGGAGGAGGAAGAGGAGAGTACTTAAGAGAGTGACCAGACTCATAGACACATATAATACTGTAGCTGCTGGTTGGGGGAAACTGGCCCTTAGGGTTTACATGATTGTGGGATAGAACTATATTGTAGCCAAATAAATCTATACTTAAGACTGGTTGGGGGCCTCCCGAGTGGTGCAGTGGTCTAAGGCACTGCATTGCAGTGCTAGAGGCGTCACTACAGACCCGGGTTCGATCCCAGGCTGTATCACAACCAGCCGTGATCGGGAGTCCCATAGGGCGGCGCACAATTGGCCCAGTGTCGTCCGGGTTAGGGGAGGGGTTGGCCGGGGGGCTTTACTTGGCTCATCACATTCTAGCGACTCCTTGTGGAGGGCCGGGCACCTGCAGGCTGACCTCTGTCGTCAGTTGAACGGTGTTTCCTCGAACACATTGGTATGGCTGGCTTCCGGGTTAAGCGGGCGGGTGTTAAGAAGCACTGTTTGGCGGGTCATGTTTCGGAGGACGATGTTTTTGAGGACGCATGACTCGATCTTTACCTCCCGAGCCCATTGGAGAGTTGCAGTGATGAGACAAGATTGAAATTGGGGAGAAAAAGAGGGTAAAATACAGAAGAAAATATATATATAATACATTTTTTTAAAGACTACTGGTTGGATGTTTTTTGATTTGCTGACTTTGAAGATTTATTACTTGAATGTAGGTTGAATGTTTATGAAGGTCAATTATAGTTTTCCATCTTTCAGATTGCAGCTGGTCCAATTGGCATATTATTCAGTTTGTTTAATGTTTGAAGTTGAGATTGAATAAAGAGATGCTGAATTGAATACGAGCCGTATGTTCTTTAAATTCACTACTAGGTGGAATCATGATGCAAGTTTTAATTGTCACCCCTCAAACTGGACATGAATGACAATAAATTGAGTATCACAATGAACTAACCTTTGATTGTAAATTATTTGAATATATTGACAACACATGACAACCAGTCAAATAAGACTGTAAATGCATTCATTTAAGTTAGCTATTTCATTACCAACAATTCAGCTATGGTTAAAAAGAACCACAACACATCAGTCCGTACTGTATCTCATCCATTGGCAAAAAAATGAATGGTCATGGAATGGAATGGTATTACTTTAGTTAGGCATCATGAATTTGTCACTATCAGGGCTTGAATTGGGAATTTTGAGGTGGAGGAGCCCTGCTCACTGTCATCTGCCATGTCTCTCCACACTTTCCTCTTGTCCTATGTTGACACCCTGGCTCAACCCTAACCGTAGTTTCATGTTCACACCATTGCTCAGCCTTAATCTTAACCCTAACCCTAGCTTCATGTCCACACCCTGGCTCAACCCTAGCTCTAGCTTCATGTCCACACACCCTGGCACAACCTAACCCTAGCCATAACCCTAACCCTAGCTTCATGTCTACACCCTGTTTCAACCCTTACCATAGCCATAACCCTAACTCTAACCCTGCTGTTTACATATTAGTGTAAACACTATGTCTGTGCTGAATAACATAGCTGAATCTGGGACCAATTTAACAACCGTCATCATGCAGACCATGATGTAAAAACAAAAACTGTGTTATTTTGAATGCAGTTGAACTGACTTTCATAAAACTGAAATTTTATGGGAAAACACTTTTACAGCAGTTTCATTACTGCAGTAAAAGTGTAGTTATTCTATTGCTGTAGTACTGCAGTCAAACTGCAATAAACTGTTATGTTACTGCAGTACTGCTACTGTAGTACAACTGCACATTAAATGCATATAAAATGTGTCACTAGTACTAGTAACGCACAGAATCAAAACATGTGTAGTGTATCTTCTTAAATGCAATATACAAAAGAAAAATAATCGGAAATGTGAAATTCAATAATTACTTTATTCTTAAAATTCCAAGGTCAATTGTAATGACATAAATAAAACATTTAAATGAACATTTTACATTACCTTAAATAACTAATTAAGACAAAGCCGAAAAAAGAGAGATATGAGAGAAAGAGAGAAAAGCAGAGAGAGAGAGAGAGATAGTGTGTTTGTGCGCGCATACATGAGAGAAAGAGAGTTACGGCCTCTGCTTCAAATCCTTGATTTCCTTAACAATAGGACACAGCAGGTCAAGGTGGGACAGTGGATGTCAGACAAGCGCACCACTAGCGTGGAATCTCCTCGAGGCTGTGCGCTTTCTCCGCTGTTGTACATCTTGTACACTAATGACTTTAAAAGCACCTACCCTGGTAGACACCTGATAAAGTTTGCAGACGACACAGCACTTGTCAGTCTATTCCAGGGTGACGAGGAGGAGCACGGGCCAGTCTTGGAGGTATTTTTCACGTGGTGTGACGACTCTCACTTAGTGCTCAATACAACAAAGACCAAAGTGATGCACATCGATTTTAGGAAAAATGTAACACCTTCCCCACCGACTGTTGTTAAGGGACAAGACATAGATGTAGTGGAGCAGTATAAATACCTACTTGACCACAAGATACAATGGGAAATGTGTACTAAGCAGATTTAAAAGAAAGGACAGCAAAGGAAACTTAGCTATTTTAATGTTGATTGTGTTCTATTGTCACTGTTTTACAAGTCATTCATTGAAAGTATCTTAACATATTAACATAATTTGCTGCTACGGAAATGCTAGTGTCTCTCAGAGAAATATGTTAAGAAAAATTGGTAGCTCTGCTAGTAAGGTGCTAGGGGTCAAGCAGACAGGTCTGGAGGTCATTTCTGATATAAGAGCCTTAACAAAAGCCCACTGATGGACCCCAGACATCCTCTTTACCAGGAGTTTGAGCTACTCCCCACTGGGCGACGTTACAGGGTACCAGAGCACAAAAGAAATAGGGCCAAATGATCCTTTGTCCCAGCAGCAGTAAGGCTCCTGAACATTGTGGTTGATAGAGGCCTACAGCTAACATTGTGGTTGATAGAGTGTTCTGTTGTGTATACTGTACAGATGAACCATTGATCGCTCATGAATTACACTTTTTCTACTTGTATTTACTGTCTGTATATGTCCTTTGTCTATTGTATCTCTGATTATGTGTTATGTATGCACAGAGCCGCAACCAAAATTTCCCCACGGGGATAATAAAGTAATGATCTTATCTTATCTTTACACCCTGCCCTCATTGTTCAGCTATGTCCGGATCACTGCCTTCACTTGTCCGAAGTCCACCCCAAATTTCTGAATGACGTGATCTGTAGTGAAACATAATACACACAAAGAACCGCATTAGTAAGCAATCAAAACACTTCTGATTTTTTCTGGTCCACACTATATAGCACAATTAAGGCCAGCATCAAGACAAATTGGATTAATTCATCTTGTGTGAGCTACTGCTGTCTTTTTAAACCTGTGTCAATGATCAGAAATCAAACAGGTCATCAGATAGGGCGTGATGGCTGATATGCTATAGATGCTAGGATTAGGTTTAGGTATTGAGCTGAGGTTAGGGTTAGGGTTCTGGATAGTAAGTAAGAAATGTGTTGATAGTTAGTTGAACATTTAGGCACATTCCAAATAGTGTAAATAACCTTTGTCAGTGTTTAAGCCTTCGTATGTCTACATAGAGCTAAGCCTTTGTCTGTGTATGATCCCATCCCCCTGTGCATTGCTAATGATGACAATGACATACCAATTAAATGCTGTACTTCTCTTTTGGGTAGGGATTCCTTCACAACATCCTTGTCGCATTGGATGCCCTCCTCCCATTCAGCAAATGTGTTGCCAACATTTGGACCAGTGGTTACATTATAAATGGGTTAACCTGATTTGGACCTAGTAGGTGTCTGGATGAGGACGTTCAGTGTAATGTGACGTGGGCTACTGATTTCAAGTCCTGATAGCTGAATGCCTCTATATGCTGATGTTAGTACTTCCATCTACAGTACACCTTCAGTTGCCGTATCATGTGACTATGGACTGCTGCTGGCATCACGTTTACATGGATTGATTTATCCTATGTAGTTGAAAATGGCGCACATTTTGCAAATGGCTCATAAATTCAGTAATAGAGGTGGATTGACTGTCAAAGAAGAGGATTATTTCAGCTGCTTCTACAGGCATCTGAACCTATCTGACTCAGCAACCTGGAGGATATACAGTATACAGTACAACATGCTGCTTCAAAACTGAACACTTATTCAGACAGGTTCAGAGCCATTTCCATGGATACTGGCAGTAACTTAGCAACGACCGTGTCTGTCTGTTGTCATGGAAGCATATGTCTCATTACATGTGATGTACTCTGCTCTCTCTCTCACACACATATGCATGCACGCATGAGCGAGTGTGTGTGTGTGTGCATGAGCGTGTACATGCATGTGTGTGTGTCAATACAATACATGCATCTTTCACCAGCTTGCACTTTAATATATGACCTATTGCAGTACATGCACTATTAAAGCAGTAAAGGATAGATGATGTACCTTAGCTTAATGTGGCACAACCAGCTCCTCATCTGGGAACAAAGTCCCATTCCCACTTTAGCTTGGGAGCTCACTCTCTCCAGTACACTTTCATTATTTTCTCTAAGAGCTGAGAGCTATAAACATCACATTCCTCTGCTCAGAAGCTTAATGGAATCTGGGCTGAATAGGACAAATTGCAGATGTCAGCAGCATGTAGCTACAGGAGATGGGGATTTCCCTGCTGTGTCTCCTTTCTAGTGATGTGGGTGTGGGGATGGATGGATGGATGGATGGATGGATGGATGGATGGATGGATGGATGGATGGATGGATGGATGGATGGATGGAGAGGGGTATCCCACCATCCAGTGTTTGACATATCCTTAGGCTACTACTGAGTGGATGTGGTCTGGGAGCTCAACTCAATCAATGACTGGATGTCTGAGAAAGAGCATGTTGTAGCAGTGGTCTAAGGCACTGCATTGCAGTGCTAGCTGTGCCACTAGAGATCCTGGTTCGAATCCAGGCTCTGTTGTAGCCGGCCGTGACCGGGAGACCCATGGGGCGGCGCACAATTGGCCCAGCGTCGTCCAGGGTAGGGGAGGGAATGGCCGGCAGGGATGTAGCTCAGTTGGTAGAGCATGGTGTTTGCAACGCCAGGGTTGTGGGTTTGATTCCCACAGGGGGACTCACTAAACTGTAAGTCGCTCTGGATAAGAGCGTCTGCTAAATGACGTAAATGTAAATGTAGCAATATAGAATAATGCAAAAAAGTTCAATGTAAACCTGGCTACTACTGTAGTTATAGTGTTACTATAATATATACACTGGAATATGTACTGTGAACACGGCAAGATGACCTAAACACAAATATTTACATTATGTGGTCAGTTATGAAAGAGTACCAACCTTGAATAAATTCAATGTATCCGCATAGAATTGTTTAATAATGGATCAAATATTGTCGTAATGACGTCACTCCTCTTGGAAACTGGGTGGAGAGCGTGCTGCAGGTGGGACTAGAGAGCTCTGTCTTCTCAGCTTCCATTCGGCGGTAGACCGTTACCTCTCGCACAACTAACCGCTTTTTGTTGTGAGACGCGGAGGGTTGCGGAGTCATGGGCAAGCTTAAGGAATTCGATATTACTTTCACCAACAACAAAGTGGTCTACAGCCCTGGCGAATCCATAAGTGGAACTGTGAAAATTACAACTGGTACCTCAATGCAATATAAGGGTAAGATCACATTTGTTTTGTTTTGTGTAGCACTGGCTCAATGAAGCGCATCAGGGTTCGATTTCGGTGGACGAACTGAACGAGAGGGGAGGAACTTTTCCTCTATTTACATGACCTAAACAAAAGATAACGTCCTTAAAGTTTTCTATTGTCCGTTCTATTTGTCTTTTGTCATGCAAAATAGTATTGAAGTAGCCTACATTTATGTTGGATACATATTGCGCATTGGTTCTGGAAAAGTGGGCATGCCTGTTCTTGACTGTGACAGCCGCTGATTTCAGATGTTTACTGCAGTTTTGGTAAGAGATCAAATCAGACAGTAGGCTACATCCTGTAACGTTACCGCATCCTGTTTATTTCTAGTTTAGTATGATCTGTAGCTTAGTGTTCATTGTTTCATATCTGTTGCTAGTTATAATGGAATGTCGTGGAGCAAAACCACAAGCATAGAAAGTCAACAGGTGTGGTTGTGTAGTGATTTTCTCATTTTAATCTGGTCAATTGTTACTAAAAAATGACCGAATATTTTAGGTTTTGCATAGATATGCTGTTTTAGATATGGTAGATGTGGACTAACACTGGATGAACAGTTCTAGAGAAGGTAGGTTAGGTAAAGTGGAGGGCAGCTTGTAAGATTTCCATGGAGGTACACAAAGAATCCATTGTTTATATTGTGTGTGTAGAAGTGATTTTAGACTGGATTAATGTCAGATAATAGGGGAATGCAATCAGTCTATAGCCAGAGACAACTTTCACATAAGGTCTATGTAAATGGAGAACCTGAAGGAATTACCCTTATTCCCAAAGGTAATTCACCTTCCCCTCTTTCACATGATATATGACCATTACATAACATTATTAAACAGTTCCTTGCTTGCAACCAAATTCTGTATACTGTATAGAGTTTTCAGATTTGTGAGATGAAAGTCTCATCTCACTGGCAGATGAGGCTAGTGAGATATCAAGCATATATTAGGAATTGAGACTTTGTCCCTCCACGTTGGCAAGTGTGGTTACTTGAAATGCAAACCCTTCCCAGAATCCCCATTAATGTAGTCTGACTAATGCAAAGTATTTTGCAAGCCTCCATCATCTGACTTCCCAAGTTCCTCTTCAATGTATGTTTGCTTTCTTGGTGAATACTTGCACATGGATCTGATCCAAATTTGAAATCACATTATTCTACATGTGTTATTCCGGTAGCTATTGTTATTAAGTTTGAATAATAATGTTTTCCTGTCTGAATCATGTTGTGTGACATGGTGAATTCAAGCCAACATTTCTTATTGTCCTTGACCGTCTGAGTCTGACACACCTTGGCATGTCTATGTATGTATTAGTGGATTAAGCACCATCCTATGTTTGCAGACCTGTGACAGATTATGTTACAAGAGTTGTACAAGATTTTCTCTGATATGTTACACTTTGAGGTCATATTGGACCTGACTGCGCACTTGACACCAGGCAGGCACTCACCAGGCTCCGGCCCGGTGAGCACACATCCCTATGGTGACTGATGGGACTAGTAAGGGCGAGCTCTGAGGACACAGACACTTGGGGGGTAGTGTTAGTAGGGAGGTGTTGTCATCAGCCTAGCACCCTAACACCCTCATGGCACCCAGCAGTTGTGCTGGCCTAATGACCTACATATCAACAAGGTGAAGATACCTCGTTGCTTCGGCAGTTTTAAGTAGATCGTCTATGAATACACACAAAGCACTCACATTAGACTTCTACTGTGAAACACGTGACCAGACCATGGTATCGCCTCAGTGTGATATATGGTACTTCCTTGCTGAATGAAGACACTTTAGGGTAAGATATTCTGGCCCCATTTCAGGCTCTTTCTCAGCCAAGACATCATACTTTAATGTACAGTTGAAGTCGCAAGTTTACATACACTTAGGTTGGAGTCATTAAAACTCGTTTTTCAACCACTCCATAAATTCCTTGTTAACAAACTATAGTTTTGGCAAGTCGGTTAGGACATCTACTTTGTGCATGACAATTTTTCCAACAATTGTTTACAGACAGATTATTCCACTTATAATTCACTGTATCACAATTCCAGTGGGTCAGAAGTTTACATACACTAAGTTGACTGTGCCTTTAAACAGCTTGGAAAATTCCAGAAAATTATGTCATGGCTTTAGAAGCTTCTGATAGGCTAATTGACATCATTTGAGTCAATTGGAGGTGTACCTGTGGATGTATTTCAAGGCCTACCTTCAAACTCAGTGCCTCTTTGATTGACATCATGGGAAAATCAAAAGAAATCAGCCAAAAATAAAGTAGACCTCCAGAAGTCTGGTTCATCCTTGGGAGCAATTTCCAAACGCCTGTAGGTACCACGTTCATCTGTACAAACAATAGTACGCAAGTATAAACACCATGGGACCATGCAGCTGTCATACCGCTCAGGAAGGAGACATGTTCGGTCTCCTAGAGATGAACGTACTTTGGTGCAAAAAGTGCAAATCAATCCCAGAACAACAGCAAAGGACCCTGTGAAGATGCTGGAGGAAACAGGTACAAAAGTATCTATATCCACAGTAAAACGAGTCCTATATCGACATAACCTGAAAGGTCGCTCAGCAAGGAAGAAGCCACTGCTCCAAAACCGCCATAAAAAAGCCAGACTACGGTTTGCAACTGCACATGGGGACAAAGATCATACTTTTTGGAGAAATGTCCACTGGTCTGATGAAACAAAAATATAACTGTTTGGCCATAATGACCATCGTTATGTTTGGAGGTAAAAGGGGGTAACTTGCAAGCCGAAGAACACCATCCCAACCGTGAAGCACGGGGGTGGCAGCATCATGCTGTGGGGGTGCTTTGCTGCAGGAGGGACTGGTGCACTTCACAAAATAGATGGCATCATGAGGAAGGAAAATTATGTGGATATATTGAAGCAACATCTCAAGACATCAGTCAGGAAGTTAAAGCTTGGTCGCAAATGGGTCTTCCAAATGAACAATGACCCCAAGCGTACTTCCAAAGTTGTGGCAAAATGGCTTAAGGACAACAAAGTCAAGGTATTGGAGTGGCCATCACAAAGCCCTGACCTCAATCCTATCGGAAATTTGTGGGCAGAACTGAAAAAGCGTGTGCGAGCAAGGAGGCCTTCAAACCTGACTCAGTTACACCAGCTCTGTCAGGAGGAATGGGCCAAAATTCACCCAACTTATTGTGGGAAGCTTGTGGAAGGCTACCCGAAACGTTGACCCAAGTTAAAGAATTTAAAAGCAACGCTACCAAATACTAATTGAGTGTATGTAAACTTTTGACCCACTTGGAATATGATGAAAGAAATAGAAGCTGAAATAAGTCATTCTCTCTACTATTATTCTGACATTTCACATTCTTAAAATAAAGAGGTGATCCTAACTGACCTAAGACAGGGAATATTTACTAGGATTAAATGTCAGGAATTGTGAAAAACTGAGTTTAAATGTATTTGCTAAGGTGTATGTAAACTTCCGACTTCAACTGTAAATGCCTGGCTATGTGATCAATGAAATCATCCTTTTAAATGCAATGGCTGCCCTATTTGATTTATGGCATCATCATCCATGAAATGCCTTGGCTCTAAATCCGATCAATGACAGAATGTTTTAAATGCCCTGGCTGTGACCTGAGAAATTGTCTTGATTTGCTTCCAGTAGTAATGCCAGCCATGTTTTTCTAGACAGTGATTGGTGAAACATTACGACCTGATGAATAGGGTCCAGGAGTACTCTGTGTTCCTATCAGAGGCTGTACATTCAGAAGAGTCATATTCCAATCCCCTCACTGTCCCTCTCAAAACACCAGACACATAAACCTTTTTTTTGGGAATCCAACCAAAATCCATTTAGATTAGTGAGAGCAGAAAATGCATGATGTTTTCCTGTGTCCAACCTTAACATTGAGATTCACATTAGGAATGCCAGTGTTAAAATGTATGACAAATGTATCCCATCTTCTCTTGATATGGTTGCTGCTGCCCCACTCTAAAGCAATGATAATACCTCCACTGTCCTTTGTGACAAATGTCAGCACTCTTATCTTATCTCTCCCTCTGAGTTTTTTTCCACAATGGATGTTGCCTATAGAAGCTTGATGCCTCAGAGCGAGAGGAGGGAAAATTGGGTGAAATTATTATCTTTCTTCTTGCCGCACCATTGTCCGTGAGCTGCCTAGTTTCTACACAATCAGCCTGGTCTCCTCTCATTTAGTCAGTCTGCATGAAGTCTGTGAGGCCCTAGGAGACAGTGGGTCCTCAAGAGCTTTTTTAAATTATTCTGCTGATGTGTAGCCAAGTCTATTTCGCTAGCCAGCCCTAGCAAGCCCTGAATCCTGTTGAGGAACATCAGACACTGCATTAACACCAGGTTCTTGTATTTCATTATGTCATCGTCACTATAGGCAACAGAACTGCTGTGAGGATATTTTAGTAAAGGAGATCGATCTGATTGACGTCAAAGGGGTGTGTCTTTTCTGTGGGTAAATATGTGTATGTGTGTGTATCTGGCACTACAGTGTATGCTATATGTGTACCATTATTACATGCATTTCTTCATCATATGAGCTATATGGATTTGCTCCATAGCTGCCTTGTATTTACATTGTGGTCTTAGTGAGGTGTATACAGTTACCCAGTATTGTACTGCAATAAATAGAATAGTAAGTACAGTGGCGTCTGCAGCCCCTGGTGTGTCTGCTATGGTTAGTATGTAGAGCTGGACCTTGGATGATGAGGGAGATTCACTGGCCCACTGTATAATTGATGAAGAGTAGACCCTTAGTCTGTATTTCCATTGATTAGCTAGCAGAGGAAGACAAAACAGAAATAAACACACACAAATAATGCACCTGTTATTACGATTTGTTATTATTTTGTTGTGCATTTCTAGCCATATCCCAAAAATGTTAGGTCTGATTCTTTGCAATTAATTCAGCACAGGTACACATACAGGCTAGCGCAGGTACACCAAGGCTTTAAATTTTTTGTGTGTATTAAACTTAGCATTCATTCAGTGGCAGGGAAACCCGCAGAGTCAATAATAAGAGTGTGACCTTCCCTTTATAGATCTGACGTGGTGGCTGTGAGAGTCAGGGTGTCTATTCTATTCACTGTGCTGTTCTGTGTTGACTGACTGTCTGTCTCTCCTGTAGCTTCCCCTGGGTGAGCAGCATAGTGGGCCCCAGTCTGAATATAGACATCTGATACAGTAAGGTAACACCACTGATGCTGCTGGTATCAACAGAAAACAGGTTGTGGTCAGAATATATCATTGGCTCTTGCAGCTGATCCATCTGACGAGGCCTGAAATCTGCACTTTCAATGTGATGTTAGTAGTGGGGCACTAGCGAGAGTAATACTTAAAACACAGATACAGTTGAAGTTGGAAGTTTACATACACCTTAGCCAAATACATTTAAACTCAGTTTTTCACAATTCCTGACATTTAATCCTAGTAAAAATGTCCTGTCTTAGGTCAGTTAGGATCACCACTTTATTTTAAGAATGTGAAATGTCAGAATAATAGTAGAGAGAATGACTTATTTCATATTTTATTTATTTCATCACATTCCCAGTGGGTCAGAAGTTTACATGCACTCAATTAGTATTTGGTAGCATTGCCTTTAAATTGTTTAACTTGGGTCAAACGTTTCGGGTAGCCTTCCACAAGCTTCCCACAATAAGTTGGGTGCATTTTGGCCCATTCCTCCTGACAGAGCTGGTGTAACTGAGTCAGGTTTGTAGGCCTACTTGCTCACACACGCTTTTTCAGTTCTGCCCACACATTTTCGATAGGATTGAGGTCAGGGCTTTGTGATGGCCACTCCAATACCTTGACTTTGTTGTCCTTAAGCCATTTTGCCACAACTTTGGAAGTATGCTTGGGGTCATTGTCCATTTGGAAGACCCATTTGCGTCCAAGCTTTAACTTCCTGACTGATGTCTTGAGATAATTTTCCTTCCTCATGATACCATCTATTTTGTGAAGTGCACCAGTCCCTCCTGCAGCAAAGCACCCCCACAGCATGATGCTGCCACCCCCGTGCTTCACGGTTGGGATGGTGTTTTTCTGCTTGCAAGCACCCCCTTTTCCCTCCAAACATAACGATGGTCATTATGGCCAAACAGTTCTATTTTTGTTTCATCAGACCAGAGGACATTTCTCCAAAAAGTACGATATTTGTCCCCATGTGCAGTTGCACACCGTAGTCTGGCTTTTTTATGGCGGTTTTGGAGCAGTGGCTTCTTCCTTGATAAGCGGCCTTTCAGGTTATGTCGATATAGGACTTGTTTTACTGTGGATATAGATACTTTTGTACCTGTTTCTTCCATTATCTCCACAAGGTCCTTTGCTGTTGTTCTGGGATTGATTTGCACTTTTCGCACCAAAGTACGTTCATCTCTAGGTGGGGAAATCAGACCTGGACCTATTCAGCCTGTTTGTTTGTAGCTGGCTGATAATGGATCTTGGTTGAGCTTGTAGCAAACAGAAACAGACAAACATTTACTGTAACCCAACACTCATGAACCGTAACAGGAACCACTGCTCTCACTATAGACACTCTTTACCTTTCCATGTCATGTGGCTCAATTGGTAGAGCATGGCACCTGCAATGCCAGGGTTGTGGGTTCGATTCCCACGGGGGACCAGTATAAAAATGTATGAACTCACTACTGTAAGTCGCTCTGGATAAGAGTGTCTGCTGAAATGTAATGACTGACTGGCTTGGTTTAGTTTGCCCTGCAAGACCCACAAGGCTTTCAAACGTGTGTCATTGGGATGGTGAGGTCATGTAATGAGTTTAAACTTTTATGGTTCATTCCCTGGTGAGGAGTGGTTGGCTGGGTAACCACTAACCAGCATTAACCTTGATGACTCCTGTCTCAATCCCACTTCAGCAAACACTCTGGCACCTGTCCCTGCATTCCTGGCTGTAAATTGTAGTGAGTCACAAAGAAGACTTTTCCCCACAGGGCCTGGGTCTCAGTTTCTCCCTGGTCTGTCTAGACTGAGTAGTTTAACTAAATCATGATATAATCATAGATAGGGCTTGCACAATTACGTATAATCATGTAATTTAAGATTATGGATGAAGACCGTCATGAAAATAAAATAACCTCCATAACCATAAAAAAACGAAGCAGCCGGGCATTCGTGCAGTTGAGTCAGTTTCCGCAGTAACATGGAGTCTTTACAACGTGATGAAACTTTGTTGCGCCTGGCTGAGTTTTCATCTATATTTTCCATAGCTGTCTATTTACCACCACAAACCAATGCTGGCATTAAGATTGCACTCAATGAGCTGTATGAGGCCATAACTAAACAGGAAAACGCTCATCCAGAGGCAGCGCTCCTAGTGGCCGGGGACTTTAATGCAGGGAAACTTAAATCCGTTCTACCTCATTTCTACCAGCATGTTAAATGTGCAACCAGAGGAAAAAAAACTCTAGACCACCTTTACTCCACACACAGAGACGCATACAAAGCTCTCCCTCGCCCTCCATTTGGCAAATCTGACCATAACTCTATCCTCCTGATTCCTGCTTATAAGCAAAAACTAAAGCAGGAAGCACCAGTGACTCGGTTAATAAAAAAGTGGTCAGATGACGCAGATGCTAAACTACAGGACTGTTTTGCTAGCACAGACTGGAACATGTTCCGGGATTCTTCAGATAGCTTTGAGGAGTATACCACATCAGTCACTGGCTTCATCAATAAGTGCATCGATGACGTCGTTCCCACAGTGACCGTACGTACATACCCCAACCAGAAGCCATGGATTACAGGCAACATCCGCACTGAGCTAAAGGGTAGAGCTGCCGCTTTCAAGGAGCGGGACTCTAACCCGGACGCTTATAAGAAATCGCGCTATGCCCTCCGACGAACCATCAAACAGGTAAAGAGTCAATACAGGACTAAGATTGAATCGTACTACACCGGCTCTGACGCTTGTTGGATGTGGCAGGGCTTGAAAACTATTACAGACTACAAAGTGAAGCACAGCCGCGAGCTGCCCAGTGACACAAGCCTACCAGACGAGCTAAACCACTTCTATGCTCGCTTCGAGGCAAGCAACACTGAAGCATTCATGAGAGCACCAGCTGTTCCGGATTACTATATGATCACGCTCTCCGTAGCCGATGTGAGTAAGACTTTTAAGCAGGTCAACATTCACAAGGCCGCAGGGCCAGACGGATTACCAGGACGTGTATTCCGAGCATGTGCTGACCAACTGGCAAGTGTCTTCACTGACATTTTCAACATGTCCCTGACTGAGTCTGTAATACCAACATGTTTCAAGCAGACCACCATAGTCCCCGTGCCCAAGGACACTAAGATAACCTGCCTAAATGACTACCGACCCATAGCACTGACAGCTGTAGCCATTAAGTGCTTTGAAAGTCATGGCTCACATCAACACCATTATCCCAGAAACCCTAGACCCACTCCAATTTGCATACCGCCCGAACAGATCCACAGATGATGCAATCTCTATTGCATGCCACTCTGCCCTTTCCCACCTGGACAAGAGGAACACCTACGTGAGAATGCTATTCATTGACTACAGCTCAGCGTTCAACATCATAGTGCCCTCAAAGCTCATCACTAAGCTAAGGATCCTGGGACTAAACACCTCCCTCTGCAACTGGATCCTGCACTTCCTGACGGGCCGCCCCCAGGTGGTAAGGGTAGGTAACAACACATCTGCCACGCTGATCCTCAACACAGGGGCCCCTCAGGGGTGCGTGCTCAGTCTCCCTCCTGTACTCCCTGTTCACCCATGACTGCATGGCCAGGCACGACTCCAACACCATCATTAAGTTTGCCGACGACACAACAGTGGTAGGCCTGATCACCGACAACGATGAGACAGCCTATAGGGAGGAGGTCAGAGACCTGGCTGTGTGGTGCCAGGACAACAACCTCTCCCTCAACGTGACCAAGACAAAGGAGATGATTGTGGACTACAGGAAAAAAGAAGAGGACTGAGCACGCCCCCATTCTCATCAACGGGGCTGTAGTGGAACAGGTTGAGAGCTTCAAGTTCCTTGGTGTCCACATCACCAACGAACTATCATGGTCCAAACACACCAAGACAGTCATGAAGAGGGCACGACAAAGCCTATTCCCCCCTCAGGAGACTGAAAAGATTTGGCATGGGTCCTCAGATCCTCAAAAGGTTCTACAGCTGCACCATCGAGCATCCTGACTGGTTGCATCACCGCCTGGTATGGCAACTGCTCGGCCTCCGACCGCAAGGCACTACAGAGGGTAGTGCGTACAGCCCAGTACATCACTGGGGCCAAGCTTCCTGCCATCCAGGACCTCTATACCAGGCGGTGTCAGAGGAAGGCCCTCAAAATTGTCAAATACTCCAGCCACCCTAGTCATAGACTGTTCTCTCTGCTACCGCACGGCAAGCGGTAACGGAGCGCCAAGTCTAGGTCCAAAAGGCTTCTCAACAGCTTCTACCCACAAGCCATAAGACTCATGAACAGCTAATCATGGCTACCCAGACTATTTGCACTGCCCCCCCCACCCCACCCCATCTTTTTACGCTGCTGCTACTCTGTTAATTATTTATGCATAGTCACTTTAACTTTACCCACATGTACATATTACCTCAACTACCTCAACTAGCCGGTGCCCCCACACATTCACTCTGCACCGCTACCCCCCTGTATATAGCCTCCCTACTGTTATTTTATTTTACTTCTGCTCTTTTTTTCTCAACACTTTTTTGTTGTTGTTGTTTTATTTTACTTTATAATTAAAAAGAAATGCATTGATGGTTAAGGGCTGTAAGTAAGCATAATGTCTACACCTGTTGTATTCGGCGCATATGGCAAATATAATTTGATTTGATTTGAAACAAGCAAGGTGTTGTAGCGAACCTCCCACTACCTCCCCCTTTGGCTTAGACATATGATTGGACCTTTTCTGACCTGCGTACCCCAACTGCCTCATAAACCCCTACTCTATCAGAAGCCCTCGGTGGAAGCCCACCCCTTCCTCACCTGCCACGTTCCTCTCTTTTCTCATCTTCCCTTCGTCTCTTCCGCTCTAAGTTAACTTAGTTCCCTAAAGTTATATTTGCATGGCTAGTCTACTTGGCTGCACTGGAGACATTGGTTTTTAGTTGATTTCCTTTCCCTGTGTCTCTCTTCTGCAATGATCTGACAGACTTAGTGTTAGCAATAAGCTGATGCCCATCATTTGACTGGGTTTAACTTGTTAAATTGTTACAGATCAGTGCAGACAGGTAGCTAGTCTAAAGATCAGACTCTTCCTGGGTGGGGATGGATGAGCCACCTACCACTGATACACTGCGACAGGAACATTGGTATCCTGCTTTGAGATACAGATTACATTTTTATTGTCATTATCTACCCACCAGCTAGAGTTTCCAGTTAGGGTGTGCTGTTATCTGTTGACACAATGTCACAGGCGATAGCCTGTTTTATTGTTTATTAGTACTGTATAAGCTCACGAAACTAACTGATTTCCTCGAACTGATTTCCTTTAACCCTCATGATGACAAGGATGCAAACATTGATCAAGCATTGGAATTATTATCTTGAAAGGTCAGGGTTCAAGTGAACCCAGCCTTGGAGACAGAGGCCCTTGTAGACAGAAGGTGTGGGCTGGAGACTAGAAAGGTTGTGTTGTGGGTGGTGGGAGGCTGGAAGCACCTATGGAATGTCACACATTCCACAGTACCACTCTCTACTGCTGGACACAGAATGGAAGGTTTGATGGGTCTGAGCTGACTACCCAACACACAAGTCCACTGAGTGTACAACCTCTATCACCTGAGACAGGTCAGCAAGCCAGCAGCTGTGTGTGTGTGTGTGTGTGAAGGGAATGTGTTGGTTACCATGCCACTAACGCTTAAGATCAGTGGCCACTGGAGAGAGGGGGTTTCTACCCTCCTTCCTTGCCTCTCCACCTGTAATAGTCTAGGTTCGTTCCCAGGTGCCCTTTCTCACTTTAACCCTCCCCCTCTCCTCTCAAAACAAAGGCTCCTCTGGCCTCTGGAGTTTTTCCATGTCCCTCTAGTTTACATCATCTCACACAACAGTTTATGCTACTCGTATTCAGTTGTTTGGTAATGGAATCATGTTGGAAATACATTTATCAGGTCACAGATGTCTCTATTTGACCTAGTTTGCTGTATGTCAGATCAAGTGGAAACAGTATTTAAGGATTTATCACAAAATCACCCAAACTGACCTGGTTATTTCCTATTTGTGCACATGGGTAAGTAACAACATTCATTTCACCCGTGTTTGAACTGCTCAGGATGCTAAGAAATGTTCTGAAGTAGATAAACAAATGACTTCGATGAGTCTTTGAAAACAGCCCTTAACATAGAAACACATTGATGTGCATAGATTTCACAGATTTTCACAAATTACAATCTAATCCTTCCACACAAATTCAGCAGATCCTCCAACTCAATAATGTGTACTATAATTAGGATTTGATTGAATCCAATTTTTTGCATGTGGTCATTTCCATGTAAAAGGACCCATGAGCACAAACATGTGAAGTTCAAATTGGGTGTCGAATGATAGCTAAGTGTTTATATTTTTGAGAAATCTATGCTAAAAATCCAAAAAATATGGTGTGATGTCACGAGAGGCTGTGTCCTGGAGGGACGTTACATCCCCCTGAGGTGGCTGCAAACCCAGACAGCTATGGCTCCATCTGCTGGTATGGTTGGGAACTCCACCCCTCTATGGCCAATCTTCCCACGCAGCTGAAACCAATCAGGAGCTGATGAGCTGAAGGTTTGGGAAGGGAAGAGACACAGTCTCCAACCTGGGCTCTCTGGAGGACAAGAGTGCTGCACGTCCACTTCCATGAGGAATATAAGGATTTGGAGATACTTACCTTTGGGAAATACTCACCTTTGGATATATGCACCTGTGGAAATACGTGTGGGACATTTGGAAGGCGTTTTGCTGGGTTGGCCACTAGCTGCAACGTGGACTACAGTAAGGCTGGGGAAAAGTTATTTGAGCGAGGGAGAGTTATGATTTTGGATGTGGAAGAGACATCCCTGAACTGTTAACCCTTGAAGAGCCACCAGGAGAACAGAGTTGTGTTATACTTTCGTTAGTTTCCCAAGACTTAATAAAATCCTTGTTTTGGTTGAACCTGGTCTCCTTGCACTACTTGAGCAATCCCGCTGAAAGCTGTGTAGCCTCTCGTGGCGTCACAGATGGTGGAGAATACAGGCACGCTCAAGCGTTAATAGTGCATGTCAGAGGAGGATACCGAAGGTTTGATCACCCAGTTTTCCAAGTTGGCCGTAGGCTCCCCGCCCGACTGAAATGGAGGACATATTGAAAGCCCCTTGTTGCTGGCCAGCAAGCCCAGATGCAAGCAACGTGGCTCTCTTGGAGGAGCAAAAGAAAGCCAACCTTCTGAAGGCAGAGGAATTGCAGTTGCAGAGAGACAGAGGTGGTCCAAAATACCCGCCCAATAAAGGCAAGTGACTTTATATCTAAGATGGGAGCTACCGATGACATTGAGGCATACCTGCATGCATTTTGAGGCCCACGGCCACTAGGGAAGCCTGGCCCAAGCAACAGTGGGTTGGTCTGTTAGCCCCCTTTCTAACCGGGGAATCGCTGAATGCTGTCCGGGACCTGGGCCCTGACCAGGTTACTGACCTATGATGCCCTGAAGTCTGAGAGTCCTCAGCAGATATGGACTCACGAAGTTTGGTATGGCCCAGCGCTTTCACAGCTGGACCTTCCAACCAGACCAACCTCCTCGGGCGCAGATGCATGAACTTGTCCGAATCGCAAGGGGAAATGGCTGGATCCGCAGAGGAATACAGCAGCGGCGGTGGTGGAGGCCGTTGTGGTGGATCGTTACCTCACGCGCCCTGCCTTATGAGGCAAAAGCGGTTCATCAGTCAACAGGCCTTGACCACGGCTGATCTGACCGTGGAAGCTGTGGAAAAGTTCCAGGCCACAGCGGAGATGCTGAATGCTTCCCGAAAAGACCCCAGGAGTGCGGCCCCACCACAAATGGGAAGAACCCGTCCAAAGGACCCCAAGGTCTCGAACCCAGCCACGTCAGGACTTATCCCGGCTCCGGGGGAGCCAGAAACCAGGCGGGTCCAAGAAGAGTACACCAGGAGGGGGAAACTCGACAGTGTTACCGGTGTGGGGAGATGGGACATATCTCCTGGCAGTGTGGGAAACCAGCCGAGTGAACCTATGCCCACTGCGGAGTCCTCCAGCTCAGCACCCACACACCGTTTTGCCTCGCTCTTGGGAGAGTCGTAGATGGCGGCCCAGATCGACCCCCCCACCTGCCCGGTAACTGTGAATCACCATGATGTGGAGGGCCTTACTGGATTCTGGTAGCCGGGCCACCCTGGTGCGTAAGGATTTGGTGGGCCCAACGTGTCTGACCCCGGGAAAGTCCTCCCAGTTTCCTGTGTCCATGGGGACACCAGAGAATACCCCATTACTGAACTTACAATGACCAGCACACGGGGAACCATACACACGACGGCGTGGGGGTGGTTGATTCCCTCCCCGTCCCTGTCCTAATTGGACGCCGAGACTGCCCAGCCTTTTACCCACTCTGGAGAGAGTCTCAGGAGAGGATAACCCGAGTACCTCGGAAGCGGAGAGGCAAGACTCATCCTGGGAAGGCTCCGGTGCAATCCTCCGAGTTACTCACTCCCGCCCGGACTCTGATAGGGATGGCAGGTGCCCAGACCGACACAGAGACGGAGCTACAGAATCTGGACAAAAGAACTGTCTGGTCTGAAGGGGACCGCTGAGAGGTATCGTTTGTTAAAGCAACAGTTAGACATGAAGACAGAAGAGTTAGATATCCTCCAGGCTAAACTCCAACAGAGCTCCTTCCCTAAGCAACAGGAGGAGCTGGAGAGAGCTGCGCAGGACCATCGAGGAGTGTGAGGAGACCCTGCGCAGTAGTAAGGAGGTCCAGAAGAAGGCAGAGGAGAAGTACAAGGTGTTGGAGAGACAAGATGCAAGAATGCGGAGGCAGAGAGAGAGAAGGAACTGAAAGCTGCTCGACAGAAGCTAAACTCTGCTAAACAAGGCTGATGCGTTCAGTAAGAAACTCAAGGAGAGACAACAGGAGGCTGAGTCCCTGGTCCTAGAGTGGAGGAGTTGAAGAGAGAGCAGGCTGGCAAGCACCACGGCAATGCGGACGCCCTCTCCGGCGTGATGCCTTCTTCGCTGCCTTTACCCGACGAGGACGTCGGTCCCGAGGAGGGGGATGTGTGATGTCACGAGAGGCTGTGTCCTGGAGGGCGTTACATCCCCTGAGGTGGCTGCAAACCCAGACAGCTATGGCTCCATCTGCTGGTATGGTTGGGAACTCCCACCCCTCTATGGCCAATCTTCCCACGAGCTGAAACCAATCAGGAGCTGATGAGCTGAAGGTTTGGGAAGGGAAGAGACACAGTCTCCAACCTGGGCTCTCTGGAGGACAAGAGTGCTGCACGTCCACTTCCATGAGGAATATAAGGATTTGGAGATACTTACCTTTGGGAAATACTCACCTTTGGATATATGCACCTGTGGAAATACGTGTGGGACATTTGGAAGGACGTTTGCTGGGTTGGCCACTAGCTGCAACGTGGACTACAGTAAGGCTGGGAAAAGTTATTTGAGCGAGGAGAGTTATGATTTTGGATGTGGAAGAGACATCCCTGAACTGTTAACCCTTAAAGAGCCACCAGAGAACAGAGTTGTGTTATACTTTTTTAGTTTCCCAAGACCTTTAATAAAATCCTTGTTTTGGTTGAACCTGGTCTCCTTGCACTACTTGAGCATCCCCCAATAAGCAAAAGCTCTGATTTCTGGTCTAACAGATGGAAAAGGGGTCTTAGAAAACATCTACCAGAAAAAGTCTTAAAATATATTAGAAATACATCAAAACACAATAATGTTGAAGTAAAGACTCCTGCCAACTAATATTAACACTTATATTTAGTTTTTGAAACATTTTTCTGCCTTCTGTAAGTTTAAGAAACATTGCCTTGTGCCTTGAAATTCCGTTACCAAAAACCCACATATCTTTATAATATCATATATAATATCAAAACCCACATACATTTAATTTCTCTCCCTCATGAGGGAGAATAATGAAAGTTCACAGAAGTAAGAAGTAAAGGTAGACCTATACATTAGTTAGTGTTTTTATTGATATCAATTTTGTTTATGAATTATTAATGGAATTGAATTGGCTACAATGGGAAATCATAGTCACAAACCACAGTTGGGTTCACAAATTTGGACAGCACAGTAGAGTGCAGTACAGAAAAGTAGAGTTCAGTAGTACTGTATAGTAGTGTACAGTACAGTACACAGTAGAGCACACTAGAGTTGAGTACACTATAATATACTGTACTGAACTCTACTGTACTTTGATTGGTTCAGATTTGGTCCGTCTTGTTTGGGGGCAGAGCTCATTAAAATCGCTAGTGTGTAGAACAATACCCAAATATCCAAAGGAGAATATTGCATATTTGTACTTTGTGTACCTATTTAGCATACAACACCATGAAGAGAATGGCATTCATATCCATAATTATGTATTTCTGTATAGTACAGATTAGGGACCCATGATGAAATTCCATTAACACAATTCTATTACTGGTTGTAAATCCATTTCACTTACTGTAGTTCAATAATCAAAGCAGATTTTTTCAAAGTCAATGTGTCATGTCATAGCTGACACCCCATTATTTCTGCAGACATTGTTGCATCTTTAATTCAGAGCAGATATGTAACAGGCTTTTTGGAAAACGTGGACACAAAGCTGAGGGAGATTTTACCTAAATTCTGTTACCGAACTTTGCATCTGCACAGTTCTTCCAGTAAATGTGTTTTTGTAAAATGTTCAGTGTAAATTGTTAGAAGTTGTAACATATACACCGGTAGTCAGAAAGCAGGTGCAGAAGGTGAGTTTAATATGGAACAGATACAAAATAACAAACATGGGACGCGTACTGAACGTGAGAGAAAACCAATAACACCTCATGACAACTGAGGGCTAAATAAAGGGGGAGTAATCAGGGTAGTGATGAAGTCCAAGTGTGTCTAATAATGGGGTGCAGGTGTGCGTAATGATGGGTTGCCAGGACCAGTAGTTAATAGACCGGTGACGTTGAGCACCGGAGCGGGAGTAGACGTGACAGAAGTAGTCCTTGTGCATAGAGTTGTATGGTTTGTTAAACTTTGAAATCAATTTTTTTTTTGGCATACATCTTAAGTGAAAAATCTGATTCTCTAACTTCATTCATACTGGACACAGGGACATAAAAATGGTATCCACAAGTTTATCTGACTCTGGGGAAGTACAGTTGAAGTCGGAAGTTTACATACACCTTAGCCAAATGCATTTAAACTCAGTTTTTCACAATTCCTGACATTTAATCCTAGTAAAAATTCCCTGTCTTAGGTCAGTTAGGATCACCATTTTATTTTAAGAATGTGAAATGTCAGAATAATAGTAGAGAGAATTATTTATTTCAGCTTTTATTTATTTCATCACATTCCCAGTGGGTCAGAAGTTTACATGCACTCAATTAGTATTTGGTAGCATTGCCTTTAAATTGTTTCACTTGGGTTAAACGTTTCGGGTTTCTGTTGTTCTGGGATTGATTTGCACTTTTCGCATCAAAGTACGTTCATCTCTAGGAGACAGAATGCGTCGCCTTCCTGAGCAGTATGACGGCTGCGTGGTCCCATGGTGTTTATACTTGTGTACTATTGTTTGTACAGATGAACGTGGTACCTTCAGGCGTTTGGAAATTGCTCCCAAGGATGAACCAGACTTCTGGAGGTCTACAATTTTGTTTCTGAGGTCTTGGCTGATTTATTTTGAGTTTCCCATGATGTCAAGCAAAGAGGCACTGAGTTTGAAGGTAGATCTTGAAATACATCCACAGGTACACCTCCAATTGACTCAAATTATGTCAATTAGCCGATCAGAAGCTTCTAAAGCCATGACATCATTTTCTGGAATTTTCCAAGCTGTTTAAAGGCACAGTCAACTTAGTGTATGTAAACTTCTGACCCACTGGAATTGTGATACAGTGAATTATAAGTGAAATAATCTGTCTGTAAACAGTTGTTGGAAAAATGACTTGTGTCATGCACAAAGTAGATGTCCTAACCAACTTGCCAAAACTATAGTTTGTTAACAAGAAATGTGTGGAGTGGTTGAAAAACAAGTTTTAATGACTCCAACCTAAGTGTATGTAAACTTCCGACTTCAACTGTAGATAAATGGCCTCATTGCCAAAACCGCGAAGTATCCCTTTATCATCAAAGAGAAAAGCAGATAATGGCAATCAGTCAAAATACATTTTTTTATAAACTGTGCCTTTTGGTGGCTGATTTTACATTAGGAATACTGGGGCATATACTCATCCTTCTGTGGCTTATCTGTATGTATACAATCAAAGCAGATGTCCCCATATTGCAAATGCATTTATATTGACCTAATTCTGACAAATAGCCCCCATATGCAGGGGTGAAAGTAAGCCGGAATGGTCCGGTGGGGTATACAGTACGCAGTGCCGGTAAAACATGAGCCTATCACAATAATGAAAACATATATTCCAAGACAACTGTAGGCTATTACACTTTTTATTATTACCACATGTAAGTCACATGAAAAATATGCGAATAGACTTGAAAACTTGTGGATTATGCTCCACAATGCGTTGTGGTTCAACGATAACACTGACATTTTGCCAAGGCAGAGATGAGTGGCCGAGACGGAGACCCACGAGGACAGCAGTGTACATATCAATTCAGGTTACAAGACTTGTGTAGGCCCAAACAATACCGAATGTCATTCATAACACTTTTGGGTGTTTTGTAAGTGATGTCTCTTTGCAGTTATCAAATGGCACTGTATGAATGCCGGAATTATTTTAGAGTGGAGTAGCCTAATAGTTGGAATAGTAACTGAAGTCTGAATACGGACTGTAGCCTATTATAATATTAACTCTAGCAGAATTAGGTGTTCCTCGCAAAATTATAGACCAAGTGTTAAGTTTGTCTTGGAAACAGGAGTGGAGAAATACGATTTATTTCTTTCAGCATCTTGAGAGAATGCAAATGCGAGTTTAGGGACATGTTGTGTAGCCTAAACATGCAATTTCTTTCAGCAACATAAAAGCTGACAGTATTTAATTTTCAACCACATAAAATATGCATCCAAGACAAACTGAAATACTATCAGAAACATGTTTGATCTTTGTCACAGCTTTTAATTTCCTGATGTCATTTTGAAATCGCCCTGGTCCTTAAACGTCCTTGCTCCGTCAGAAAAGCAGAAATGAAAGAGAAAACTTTACCTGTGTCAACTAGATTGTTGATGATGCATTGATCATTCTATCGCTTTATGACATTATTCTGGTGAGCAAGGCTTTACTTATACTGAACAAAAATATAAACGCAACATGTAACAATTTCAAAGATTTTACTGAGTTACAGTTCATGTAAGGAAATCAGTCAATTGAAATAAATAAATTAGGCCCTAATCTATGGATTTCACATGACTGGGCAGGGGTGCAGCCATGGGTGGGCTTTGGAGGGCATAGGCTCACCCACTTGGCAGCCAGGCCCACCCACTGGGGAGCCAGGCCCAACCAATCATAATTAGTTTTTCCTCACAAAAGGGCTTTATTACAGACAGAAATACTCCTTAGTTTCATCAACTGTCCGAGTGGCTGGTCTCAGATTATCCCGATGGTAAAGAAGCCAGATATGGAGGTCCTGGGCTGGCATGGTTACACGTGGTCTGCGGTTGTGAGGCCAGTTGGATGTACTGCCAAATTCTCTAAAACAACGTTGGAGGCAGCTTATGGTAGAGAAATGCACATTCAGTTCTCTGGCAACAGCTCTGGTGGACATTCCTGCAGTCAGCATGCCAATTGCACGCGCCATCAAAACTTAAGACATCTGTGACATTGTGTTGTGTGACAAAACTGCACATGTTGAACTTGGTACTTCATACAGTTAGAACCAAGTATATGTTATTTTCCAAATCACATAAAAATATATCTGGTGATTTATGATTCATTGCATTTTGTATCAGAAAGTAGGCCAGCCCTCTTGAAGTCTCGTAGATCGATGCATTGCACTCTTTTTGTCTATAAAGCCCTCTTGCATAAGCATCCGCCATACCTTACCTCTTTGTTAACCTTCAGACGTATCAGTTACCAGTGTGTGCAAAGCTGTCATCAAGGCAAAGGGTGGCTACTTTGAAGAATCTCAAATCTAAAATATATTTTGATTTGTTTAACACTTTTTTGGTTACTACATAATTCCATATGTGTTATTTCATAGTTTTGATGTCTTCACTATTATTCTACAATGTATAAAATAGTAAAAACCCTGAATGAGTAGGTATGTCCAAACGTTTGACTGATACTGTAGATATGTACAGTATAGTGTAATTGTTGTTTATTGATGTGTTCATGCAGGGCTCATCTGCAAAAGAGACTGTGGTCTCAGCATTACTCCCTGCTTAAATAAAGGTTAAATAAAATAAAAATAAATTGTTTGAACTGCAGGATGGTTGGAGGAAATATACAAGACCTCTACAAGGTCTAAAAAGGAGGCCAAGGGTGTCTGGGACATGGTATGTGCTGGCAGTGGTGGTGACTCGGTGAGATGACCTGTGGGCTAGACTGTGGTTCAGACAGAGGATGTATGGTAGGGAAATGTGTTGAGGGGAACTTCAGGCCAAACTCTTACAGTAATGTACTGTATCTGTCTGTCCTGCACTGGTGAATGTGAGACTGACTGGACAAAGGAGAATACAGACAAAGCAGCTTCTTATAATAAATAAGCATAAACAGCCCTCTATTGAGATTATAGTGGTCAGTAAGTGCTCTCCCTCTCGCTTCACTCCTCACTCTGACTCCTGACTGGCCATCACAGAAGGAGCAGAACAGATATCTCTCTTCTTAATCAGACGCTGCTGGTCTCTGCTGATTTCCACTGATATCATCAAGCGCTCTTTGGGGATAACCAAACTCTAGCTGGTCTGGTGGTATGCTGTTCATTGCTGCAGCTTGACAGAGGCAGGGTAAACTGTGATCAGACGGCACGCGGCCCTCCTAAGGTCATGAGGCCTGACTGCGCCTGAGCCTAATTGGCGAAGGGGGGATGTTTTGGGTCTGGGTATGGTGCTACTGCAGGAGCACACAGAGAGAAAACGATAACCCTGTAGCATTATGTAACCTCCCCCAGGCTAAGCCTCTTATGCACACAAAACACACACGCATTCACGCACATACACACGCTTTGAATGCAAACACAATGATTCGTCACCCTACTATACTAATAGGAAATGGTGTATGTAAAATACCTTAAGGCACTATCAACCATCTGGTAGTACCTTTTACGCTGAATAAAGATGCTCTTGGTTACTCTCACCCAGGCTTATCCAGGAGGAATTGCACTTTACATGCAAATCCTAACTATTGGACATGTCTTTTAAAAGAAACTACCCCACGTCTTGTGCGACCTTAGCTGAACCGACAGCTCCTGCAGTCCTGTCAGTGCAGGACTCACTTACAGGCATTTGAACTACTAGATCATTAGATCAACTGTCTGTGTGCTCTTTGAGTGTTACTGAGAGACAGTGAAAGGGAGAGGGAGTAGGAGGGAGAGAGATTCGGGGAAAGCGAGAGACTCTCTACTTGTTTGCAGCGCTTTAAGATTTAATGAGAATAGTGAGCGTGGCATTGGATTACTGGAGTGTCTGGATGAGATGAGTTGAGAATGCCTACAGTAAGTATGGGTGATCTCTGCACTGCTAATAGGCCTAATTTAAAACAGGAGACTACCAAGGTTTTCATTGGTGTACCTTTAAATGTGTCATATGCTGTGCATACAAACATTACAGTAATCTCACAAGGGAGTATCAAGGCTTCAGAAGCTTTCCTGTAGTATGTTACACTGTTATGAGCACAGCAAACACCACTATGAGTGTAGTAAACACCTCTGTAACTAGGGGGAGTCAGCATCGATTTGGCTCTGTGAAAGGTTCCACCCTTTTTATCTAAGGGTGCTTTATCTTAAAGCAACTTATGTGCATGCGTCTATTCACTTGTGTGCTGGTGTGTAATGCTACTGTTGACATCAGGTTCCTCTGAGACCATCCATGGAATGTTCCTCCTGGTTTCCCAACCGATTCAGCAGACCTTCTTAATCTGCTCATTAATACTCCTGGCCCAGTTGTGATGAAACCCCAGCCTCTGGACAGACACAATCCTCCCCTTGTCTGAGCCAATGTGTCCGGCTGTCTGCCTGCTCCTTGTTTTGGCTGGAGGATAAAGAGATACCTCTGTCTGTATTGTTCTCTTAAAGGCCAGACCTTAAACAAACCCGCTGTAGCTCCTCTGTTTTCAGCCCCACCAGTTGAAACCCTACTCATGGTGCACGTAAACAAGGAAATATTGTTATCAGCCCAAAGTCTGTCTATCCGCCTCCCTGCCAGTTCCTCCTGCCTGGCTCACACGCTGACTCATTGTTGCCATGCAGTGATGTCACTAGGGGTCATGTTCTCTAACTGAATTTCTTCATATCTTGATTGGTTGCACAGTAAAGGCTAAGGCAACCCTCTATCTGTTACCAGGGAGTTTCCCCCCCCCCCCATTAAAGATATTTGGATTGCCCTCCTAGGCATTTAACAAAAGATGAACTAGGCCTATAACATTAAGCAAATGTTTAAACAGCCATATCCATTCACAGGAGCTATAATATCTTAAGTTAGAAATAACACAGACATATTATAAATAGTATTGCAAAATTGCATAACAGTTTCTGTGAAAGTGTGCGCTAAAGATAGGCATTCCTGTGGGAAGAGGATAAAGGTTGGAATGTCAGGTATAAATAGATCCTTCATACAAAGACAAAAAAAGGGATTTCAAACCTACACAAAGAAGTGTGAGAAAAAGAAAGAGTGAAAATGCAGACTATTTGAAGCTCTTGACCGAGAGTGGTTTGTCAAAGGTCCTGATCATATTAATACTCCCAGTATTGGAGAGATGGAGCAGCCTATGCTGTCTGATCCTTCTGGGATTAGCTGTAATAAATGAAGGTGGTGTTCTCCACGCCTACAGCACTGTTTCTCTGACACACTTATTGAACTGTGGAAGGCTGAAGAGGCCTTGGAAAGACTCCAGTGTATTGGAGTGAACACACACACTCAACAAGACACTGAGTCAGAGCTTGTTCTAGTCTCGTCGCTCCCACCCAGGAATGCATTCAATGATCATTATTCGTGCTTGTTTGACACGCAGAGCTTGTAATACTTCATGGGTAGTCTGGTGAGAGATGACTTAAAGCTGCTAAACTCCTGTTCACATTACTATGTGTGAGTGATCCCTGTGGGCACTGCTTGTAGGTGTGTGAAGGCATATAGTTCTGTGGACAGTGTACATGCTGTCACTCACTGTAATGTGATGCCTAGTATGCCACATAGCCTGTTCATTAGACACGTGTAACTTCCTGGCATTGCAAACCTCTGAGGGCAAAGGCTTGAATTGCTTAAATGCTTGAAATGCTACACTGTAAAACAAATATCTTGTTGTTTTTACAGTAACTTACTGGCAACCAGTTACTGTAAAATAAGGTACTGTATGTTACTGTAAATTCCAAAGAAACTTTGGTTTAACAGCACTTTACTGTAACAGTAATGTACTGTTAAACCAAAGTTTCTTTGGGATTTACAGTAACATATTGTACCTTTTGTACAGTAATTTACAGGTAACAGGCTTCCAGTAAGTTACCGTAAAAACATCACAATGTTTTTACAGTGTAGGTTAGTGATGGGGGGAAAATGTATGCAGTTACATATCGGGATATCATTTTTTTACAATATATCATATCGTTTTGACAATATCACAGTATTATTTTTGCGGTAGTTGGCTGTACCTGCACCAAGTATTTTCCCTTCATAGCTTGTTCTCCATCTTCTTTTTAAATAGGGAGCCCATTTGTTTTCAGTACTTTTATTTCCATGACTGATTAAAACTTTTTTTCTCTATGGCTCTCTCTTGTCCCTCTGCAGCAGACATATGGTGAGTAATATGTTTGTAACATGGAATCACAATAGAAATTACAGTATCGAATAGCAATACATATAGAATCATGATAACATCGTATCTATCGTGAGGTCCCTGGCAATTCCCAGCCCTAGTGTAGTTCCGAATACAGTAGCTGGATTTTGTAGTTTGTATTGAAGATGAAGATGAACAGAGAGGGGGGAGTTGGAAGCTTTATTACTCTTGAAAGATCCAGAAGGAAATCAAACCCTGTTTTTTAGGAGCTTGGATCTGTCTTAGGTCCCCTTGGCTTGGTGTTGGAATAGTGCTTCAAGTCTTAGGAAGGCTTCAACACTGCCTGATGTGAATCTAGGCGTCCGACATCCGCTACATATTGACACACATTGTGGTCTCTGCCTCAGTGCCTTGTTCTCCTGTGTCATGATGCCATCAGACAGACTCACACAACAGCTCCATCTGGTTCAGAGTGGCACTGGAGAGACCGATCCATTATCCAGCTGCAGCCATCCAGCTTCTCTGCCAACCTGCCGCTTCTCTTACCACAGAGCTATTCACTATTCAACCTAACTGCTGCCTGCCAGTCTGTCTGCTGTGGTTGTGGGGTTAGCACATTAGAGAAAGCTAACTAGCTAACTCTACTGTCGAGCGATTACCCAACCTTTTACTGCCATTTACTATATATGTCTCTACAAGGGTTTGTAAATACTGGCCAGTTGCTGCTGCTAGTTATGTTTGTGTACAGTGTACACATATTTCATGCCCCTCCCCTTCACAAATGTGACACCGACCGGCTCGATTCGGTCATATGCAGCAACATTTGAAATTGTGTTTTTTACATTGGATAAAAGTAGCGATTCAGAGCTAGAAAATGGTATCATACACTGCAGTTGAGGAACAATGGAAAATTAATTCTGCTTTGAATGTTGATAAACTGGGAACCCCACTTTTGAGAAAATGGCTCTTGAATGTTTTGGTACACCTACTGGAGAGCTCTTCTTTGTCTACACCCATTCCGCATTGTTCACATCCTCTTAAGCCTGGCGGGTAGGAGTGTTGGGCCAGTAACCAAAAGGTTGCTGGATCGAATCCCCGAGCTGACAAGGTATAAATCTGTATTTCTGCCCCTGAGCAAGGCACTGTTCCCTGGGCGCCGTGGATGTCGATTAAGGCAGCTCCCCGCACCTCTCTGATTCAGAGGGGTTGGGTTAAATGCGGAAGACACATTTCAGTTGAATGCATTCAGTTGTACAACTGACTAGGTATCCCCCTTTTACCACCCATCTCTTTAAAGATTCACATGTGAGGCCATGTGCTAAACAGAGTAAGGTAGTGTAGAAAACAACCAAAGATTTCAAGACTAAAAGTGGTGAAAATACTCTTTATCTAGTCCTTGGCCTATACCCTAATCTGACTTTGGTGCAGGTCATGTTGTTCTTCGCATTACCGGTAAACACACACTATATCAATTAAAATATATGTTTATTTGTCACATGCACAGGATACAGAAGGTGTAAACTGTACAGTGAAATGGTTACTTGCATATTTGATTCTTACCCAGACACACTTGTCTAAATTGATGGTTCATGTAAAAGAAATGCTATAACCGCCCCCCAGCCACATCTAGCAAAGTGGATGGGTCACTATTGTCTAGACGTACACAAGTTCATGAAATACAATGGATGACCGTAATCACCCCCAGACACACCTGGCTAACTTGATGGGTCATGTAATCATCTGGTGAGGTGCAGTCTTTTGTTTAGACATGTAGCTTGCTAGCTAGCTAGCTAAACAATGAACCTAATGGTGCTTTCAAGACAACTGATAACTTGGAAAAATACGAGGTCAAATCATGACGTCAGTGATATTCAGGTCGGAAAGTCGGGGCTCTAGAAAGAGGCCTGAGTTCCCAAGTTGGAATTCCGAGTTGGATGACTGTTCAAAATGATTTTTCCCTGTCGGAGCAATTTTTTTTCCAGGTTCCCAGTTGTCTTGAACGCACTGAAGTCTGAGGTCGGAGATTTCTGAGTTACATGTTCCGAGTTCCCAGTTGTTTTGAATTCGGCAATAATCCCAACCCATACTACTAGCAATACAAACTGATTGTCATAGCTAGCCACCATGCATGAATCTGCAGGCAGCTAAAGCTAACCAACTAGGTTCAATGTTAGCAAGCTAGCTAACATTAGGCTATAATTAGCAATGCAAATGTATTTCTGAGATACAAATAATATTGCTACACAGATCATACACGTAAGTTAGCTAGCGAGCCAGCCAGCTAACTTTAGCTAGCTAGCTCATAGTACGCTTTAACTTGCAATGAAAACGACTTTATGACAAAATTAGAAACATATATTATCTGAAAATGTAGCTAGCTAGACTCTCTTACCCGTATACATGGATGAACGCTTCTCCCTCTCTGGCACGGATGCCATGGTTACCCTTAGTTTGAAGATGTAATCCGGAGACAGGTGTTTTATACAACAGCCTTCTGTGTTCTCTTTTCGACTCCCTCCGCATATTTGCAATCAAACGGCAGAATTTTCTCCATCTACTTAGCTATCATACTCTGCTTCCACCGGGCATTCCAGTGATTTCAAAATTCAGTCAACTTCTTCTGTGACAACAACACTGTTGATCGCCGTTTCAGAAAACTCTACAATGTACAATGTCAATGTCTGGTTCAATGAAAATGTTTTGACATAAATCAGGGATTTCCTCATCGTCTGATTCATTTTCAGAGTCAGAGAGAGTCAGCATGGCACGATCGTCCTCCAGAAGTTGGAGAGCTGTAGCAACACTTTTGCAGTTCTTCATTACATCGTTAAAGAAAGACACAGTAGAAAGGATTACCTGCACATACTGAGCAGCTCATGTTATAGACAGAAGCATGCTACATGGCAGACCAATCTGAACTCATCTCTCGGCATGTGCAGCCCATCCATTATCTCAGCCAATCATGGCTAGCGGGAAGGTTCCTGTCTTTTTCCGTGGCTAAACCAACTAGGCGCGTAATTTCAATTTTTTATTCGTATTTATAGATGGCATACAAGTTTGTTATTAAGGCACATTAAAGTTCACATGTTCCAGAAAGCATTTCTGCCCAAAAATGCATTTTTATAAAAATGTATGTTTACGTTCAAATACCTTTCCTGTGAAGTAGTGGCGTGCGACAAACGTCTAGTTTCCTGAAACGAGTCACAAATGTGTTGATATCAAACCGGGGGTGGGGGTGTAGAGGGAAGTGTGTAAACCCATTATGCTGAATGGGGCAGATGGCTTGAGAAACAGATTGCATGGTTTATTTAATGCCCACATGATGGGCCGTTAGTTTAAAGGGCACTGGTCTTTTCTGTGTACTGTGAATTTTGCTGTTGTTCTCCCAAACCAGAACAAACAGGCTCTGCCAGTGGAGGGGAGCCATCTGCTACTTGTGTGTGTCTCTGGTGCCAAAGCTGGCTTCTGCATGGTTGTGAGCCTGTGGTCGCTCGGTCACACAGTCCATAACTGCACAGTGTCATATGGCACCATTTCCGTCCCCTGCATAGATCGCTCTTCTCTATATCTGACCTCTCTCTCCCTCCCGCCATTTCTAACATTATGAGGCCATGAGGGAACATGATGCTATGGGAATGCAGGTTTCTATAAGAGAGGAGGATTATGACCTTGTGTGAACATCGTGTTCCACTGCACATTATCAAAAGGTTTCAGTTCCTCCTTAGAAAGAGAGAGGGGGAGGGACGAAGGGGGAGGAGAGAGAGAGAGAGATAGCATGTGCTGTAGTTGTGTTTGGTGAATTGGGCTTTAGAAAATCTCCCAGGCTTACCCAACTTGTTACATAATCATCTCAACACTCAAACATGGCTGAACACAGCAGGCTGATGATGGGTTTAACAGTAGTTAAACAGTACATTTTGTTTTCCAGGATGTTTTTTTCTAACCATCATTGGACACAAAATGGTCGCCATTCGACAGTGGTTTCACAACAATATTGGCGAACACTGATACTGTTTCTCCTCTGTTTCCTCCACCTTCTCCATCTGTTGATATCTACACAACACAATCAAGTGTCTGTTTTGTATGATTATTTACGACCAAGAGAGAATTGAGCCCAGCAGCAGCAGCCGCCGATAATGATCAAAGTAAGGCATCATGCTTTGTGAGGGTCTGTGGTGTGCCTCGGGTAAGGTCATTATGATGCTAATAAGTCTGCGGCATTCACTGTGTTTTTCTCTCCAACGGTATGCAACACAACACAAAGGCCCTTAAACCACACAGAGCCTCTCCATACATCACCCCACTAGGCACAGATGTCAATTCAACGTCTATTCCACATTGGTTCTGTGTAATTTCATTGAAATTACGTGGAAGCAACGTTGATTCAACCAGTGTGTGCCCAGTGGGACGTCATATGTGTTGTGACTGCTGTGTGCATTCTGATCACACTAACCCTCTGGTTAATTCTCAGTGAAGGAGATAGGAGCTTATCACAGGACATCAGATTAGTAGTGGCCACATGTATGCTACATCATGAAACATGATGAAATCCCCTGGTACACATCTAGGTTGACCTTTACTTATATAATGATAATATTACCCAGAAAACTTCTGGTTCATCTGAAGTTTGATGTAGATGTAGAGTCTGCCTGTCCCAATGGGGCAAGGCTGGCTGGCTCGCCCCATAAAGGCTAGCTATTGGATTTGATTTGCATTAGCGTCTCAGTAACATAATCGATAGCCCCATCAAACAGGTGAGCGGTGAGGCTAATCAGGTCTGTGATTCAGATAACTCTACAAACCCATCACTATTGAATGTTGAGTGCTGCTATTTTTATACCAAGGGTATTCTCTCTGAAGTGTCTAATGTTGAACATGGGGCTTCTAGTCAACAGCAAAACATATTTATAGACACCAGTCATTGAAAACTCCGGTGTTCAGTGTTTGTAACATCCATACAGTATATGGGCTCTGTTTTTTATACCAGCTCATTACTTAGATAAAAAAACTAATAGTGGAAACTACCATTTTAGAGAAATATAGACGATAGACTAAGTTAGTAAACTGTATACGGTTGATTGACTCTTTTCTTTCTTTCCATTCCAGCCATTAAGGTGAACTGCCTGGGATCATGTGGGGTCTCCAACAAAATGAACGACATGTCATGGACACTGGAAGAGCAATACTTCAATAGCACACTGTCTATAGCTGACAAAGGTGAGGACTATGGAAGCCATTTTGGGGCTACTGATACAACATGTATTGAGTATAAGGTATAGAATGAGAATCTAAATAGAGGCTCTTGAGTGGCCGTGTTGCAGCCCTCTTCATCTCTGTTGAATTATAAAATGTATGATAATGTAGCTTTCTACCTCAATAAGATTTTTGTCCTCGAGCGGTTTTGCACTTTTTATATTGGTGATCATTCTGAGGGATAATTAAAATGTTCCACAGCCCTTGCGACAAAACTAGTGAAACTGCCATCAGCTAAAGTAATAGTTTCCTGCACTAAATGTTCTGTCTGCCCTCTCTGATGAGAGACATGGCTGTGCCTAACAATTACTGTACTATTCTTAGATCAAAGAACAAACATTTCAGATAGATGAAAACAGAGCTGAAATCCAAGCACTGACTGTGCATTTGCTTACAAATAGGCAGAGGCAGGCACAAAACATAACACTAGCATTTCAAGTGATTGTAGACTTTTTAACATGCATGCATACAGACATGTTGCAGGTCCTTTTTAAAGTGGCATCTTATTTGTTTTCATTTAATTGGATATGAGGAGATTTGTACAATTCTCTTTGTAGAATGCCAATGTGTGTGCAGATAACATACCCAACATCCATCACGTGAACAGCCCAAGAGATTAGAATCATCACTGGATGTGTTTGAGTTATTAATTACAGCTCTTAAGTCTCACAACACATCTGACACACACACATACACACACACTCCAAAACTGGGGAGTCATAAATCATTTATTTCACATCCTCTCATCTCAGTGGGGTTTTTTCATATCCCATTTTTCCTCCAACAATGGGCTCTGCCAGCCACACATGTATGGGAGTTATGGGGATGAGGCAACATAAGACATCTATTAGGGTTAATGCCCCTCCCCATGCTATGCTACTTTTGTTCATGTTCAGTGACCCTAAGAGATATTCTACAGATGGTAGAGTGGTGTGTGTGTGTGGCTGTAGTAAGCTGTCAGTGTCATCTTTAGCCCATCCAAACTGTGAAGAGGTGGTTGCATCTCATATTTCTCACAGTAGTCAGTCAGTGCCTATTTCCTGTACAAGACTCTAAAAAGCCACAGACAGATCTCTATTGCTGGCTTTGTTTTTGTTTTTTACTTACTTGGGGTGAAAAGAGAAACTTTTGAATATAGCTTCAAAAAGAATATGCCGCTGCTTTATACTGTTGCATAGCTCGAAAGCTGTAGGCCTGCTCGACAATCTTGAAATACAGGAGACGACTCTGTCTCTCAGCTGGTAGATCCGATTTGAAATACAGCCCCAACATCCCTTTTGAGGTTTCTCTGTACCGTACCTTCTCTCAGCAGCATGTGAAGAGCTGAGAGAGAGAAGGTGGAAGGATTTGGCTACTACATGAGGCACCCGCAGAGTTGTGTTCAAAGCCTGACACCGTTGCTGGTCGTTGCAAAGAGATGCTTCCTCTAGCAGTAATAAAGTGATGCAAAAGAACACACGTGGAAAAGTCTGAGCGCTTCCCCTTTAGGAAACGGAGACGAACAGAATATGCATTGACGCATTGATGCAGTGAACGAACGCTGCTATCTGGAAAAATGGAATTGCACTGTCAGCTTACAGGGGAAATGAATGACCTGAGAGGCTTTAATGTTCTCAGTTTGAATAAGATGGAAAGAGCCTTGTAGGCCGTTTATGTACTTGTTTGTTTTTGTTTGATATAGTTAGACAGGTGAATGATGGATATAATTAAGTACTTAGTGCAGCTGTAGCATGGTTGATTTTCTGTGGTGTGACTTACTGCCTCCACAGTATCACAAGTGATAGATCATTAAAAAAAAGTTATTAACACTATTATTCACATGTTATCAGACACTCAGAGTGACGTCAGACAGTGCCTGTGTATCTACCTGTTGTATAATTCCCTTCCAGTATTAGTACCCATAGATCAGATGAAATGTGCGAGGGAAATCGACCCTTTGATGTTAGTCTGTAAATTCAACACTCAATCTTGGGTTGATTTAGAGCTAGCCTTGCTTGTACTATAGGTCATTGATTAACTTTGCAGGGAAATGTCCACAAAATATATATATACAGTGCCAGTCAAAAGTTTGGACACACCTACTCATTCAAGGGTTTTTCTTTATTTTAACTATTTTCAACATTGTATAATAATAGTGAAAACATCAAAGCTATGAAATAACACATATGGAATCATGTAGTAACCAAAAAAGTGTTAAACAAATCCAAATATATTTTATATTTGAGATTCTTCAAAGCAGCCACCCTTTGCCTTGATGACAGCTTTGCACACTCTTGGCATTCTCTCAACCAGCAACAGTCTTGAAGGAGTTCCCACATATGCTGAGCACTTGTTGGCTGCTTTTCCTTCACTCTGCAGTCCAACTCATCCCAAACCATCTCAATTGGGTTAAGGTCGGGGGATTGTGGAGGCCAGGTCATCTGATGCAGCACTCCATCACTCTCCTTCTTGGTCAAATAGCCCTTACACAGCCTGGAGGTGTGTTGGGTCATTGTCCTGTTGAAAAACATATGATAGTTAACTCTGGGTCTTACCTTCCTGTGGCGGTCCTCATGAGAGCCAGTTTCATCATAGCGCTTGATGGTTTTTACAACTGCACTTGAAGAAACTTTCAAAGTTCTTGAAATTGACTGACATCATGTCTTAAAGTAATGATGGACTGTTTTTTCTCTTTGCTTATTTGAGCGATTCTTGCCATAATATGGACTTGGTATTTTACCAAATAGGGCTATCTTCTGTATACCAACCCTACCTTGTCACAACACAACTGATTGGCTCAAACACATTAAGAAGGAAAGAAACTCTTCAAATTAACTTTTAACAAGGCACATCTGTTAATTGAAATGCATTCCAGGTGACTACCTCATGAAGCTGGTTGAGAGCATGCCAAGAGTGTGCAACGCTGTCATCAAGGCAAAGGGTGGCTACTTTGAAGATTCTCAAATATAAAATATATTTGGATTTGTTTAACACTTTATTGGTTACTACATGATTCCATATGTGTTATTTCATAGCTTTGATGTCTTCACTATTATTCTACAATGTAGAAAATAGTAAAAAATAAAGACAAACCCTGGAATGAATAGGTGTGTCCAAACTTTTGACTGGTACTGTATATTTCTTATATATTTTCCCCTAACCCATTCCTTTTTTGTTATGTTTACCTGCCTACAAGACACAATGTAGTGTGCGTAGATTAGTTTTATGTCAGTTTTGCCTGTTAAACTATCTGCTTAGCTACGTTATTATGATTCACATATAGCAAGCTGATAGTTATGAAGTAAAACGTTTTCTTTGTGTATATCTTGTTTAATCTCTATTGTTGGCTTTGTCCTGGCTGGAAGAAGGTTCAGTGAATGGAAGCAGCGTAAGGTAATACAGTAGGGGGAGTGTGAGTGCTTTTCAAATATAATGGTTTATGCGTTCTCCACACTCTTGTCCTCACAAGAACGTACTCAAGAGAACGTCCTCGGAGAATGCACTTGGAGCATGAGAGTGTGACGCGCAGTGGTATGCATTTTAAGAAACAGCCGATGTCTCTTGGTCTATAGTTGAACAATGCTGTCCGTTTGTCACAGAAACTGAATCTACTAAAGGCGTAGGGCTTCACCTAGGGGTCTGCATGGTTACCCACTGGGCTGTTCACACATATTGTACAGTTAGGGAAAAAAGTATTTGATCCCCTGCTGATTTTGTACGTTTGCCCACTGACAAATAAATTATCAGTCTATAATTTTAATGGTAGGTTTATTTGAACAGCAAGAGACAGAATAACAACAACAAAATCTAGAAAAAAGCATGTAAAAAATGTTATAAATTGATTTGCATTTTAATAAGGGAAAAAAGTATTTGACCCCTCTGCAAAACATGACTTAGTACTTGGAGGCAAAACCCTTGTTGGCAATCACAGAGGTCAGACGTTTCTTGTAGTTGGCCACCAGGTTTGCACACATCTCAGGAGGGATTTTGTCCCACTCCTCTTTGCAGATCTTCTCCAAGTCATTAAGGTTTCGAGGCTGACGTTTGGCAACTCGAACCTTCAGCTCCCTCCACAGATTTTCTATGGGATTAAGGTCTGGAGACTGGCTAGGCCACTCCAGGACCTTAATGTGCTTCTTCTTGAGCCACTCCTTTGTTGCCTTGGCCGTGTGTTTTGGGTCATTGTCATGCTGGAATACCCATCCACGACACATTTTCAATGCCCTGGCTGAGGGAAGGAGGTTCTCACCCAAGATTTGACGGTACATGGCCCCGTCCATCGTCCCTTTGATGCGATGAAGTTGTCCTGTCCCTTTAGCAGAAAAACACCCCCAAAGCATAATGTTTCCACCTCCATGTTTGACGTGGGGATGGTGTTCTTGGGGTCATAGGCAGCATTCCTCCTCCTCCAAACACGGCGAGTTGAGTTGATGCCAAAGAGCTCGATTTTGGTCTACCACAATCACTTTCACCCAGTTCTCCTCTGAATCATTCAGATGTTCATTGGCAAACTTCAGATGGGCCTGTATATGTGCTTTCTTGAGCAGGGGGACCTTGCGGGCGCTGCAGGATTTCAGTCCTTCACGGCGTAGTGTGTTACCAATTGTTTTCTTGGTGACTATGGTCCCAGCTGCCTTGAGATCATTGACAAGATCCTCCCGTGTAGTTCTGGGCTGATTCCTCACCATTCTCATGATCATTGCAACTCCACGAGGTGAGATCTTGCATGGAGCCTCAGGCCGAGGGAGATTGACAGTTCTTTTGTGTTTCTTCCATTTGCGAATAATCGCAACAACTGTTCTAACCAAGCTGCTTGGCGATGGTCTTGTAGCCCATTCCAGCCTTGTGTAGGTCTACAATCTTGTCCCTGACATCCTTGGAGAGCTCTTTGGTATTGGCCATGGTGGAGAGTTTGGAATCTGATTGATTGATTGCTTCTGTGGACAGGTGTCTTTTATACAGGTAACAAGCTGAGATTAGGAGCACTCTCTTTAAGAGTGTGCTCCTAATCTCAGCTCGTTACCTGTATAAAAGACACCTGGGAGCCAGAAATCTTTCTGATTGAGAGGGGGTCAAATACTTATTTCCCTCATTAAAATGAAAAAATCAATTTATAACATTTTTGACATTATTTTTTTTGTTATTTTTTTTGTTATTCTGTCTCTCACTGTTCAAATAAACCTACCATTAAAATGATAGACTGATAATTTTTTTGTCAGTGGGCAAACGTCCAAAATCAGCACGGGATCAAATACTTTTTTCCCTCACTGTACATACACACCTTGGTGCTGAAATGTCACAGTGGGCTGACCTAGAAAAGCAGAGTTAAAAACAAAATCGCTTATTGTTAAATTTTCGACACCATTGTGAGAGCTGTTGAAAACTTACACTGGCCACCAGTCAGTCTGTCTTGCTCTCTGTGTCTGTGTCTGTGTCTGTCTGTCTGACCAAGCGATCTCTCTCTCTTACAGGTATCCTGGCAGCTGGCGAGCACAGCTTCCCTTTTCAATTTCTCATTCCAGGTATGTTTGGAATTAGTCTGGAAAACCTGTTAAACTCCATTCCACCATGTCAACCACACTGAGGTCCATAAAAGAATTAAACATTTTTACAGTATAGCAGAAATGTTGTTAGTGACGTTGAAGGAAACTGGTATAACCACTGATAACCACTGATAACGTGACGTTTCTGAACAGGCACAGTGTTTGTTGTCTTTGTAGTATTGCCTAATGCCCTTGGCTCTTTGTCTAACAATGAAACAATTGGACAGGATATAATATATTATTGTGAATGAAGTAAGAACATTCAGTAGAGTTTGTTCAGGTAAATAAAGAGATGCCTTTTCATATCACAGGTAGGGCACACTATTGACTCTGTCTCTGCCCTTGTGCTTTATGCACTTCACCTTAAAGGGGGGATGAACTTCCTGATTTAGCCTAGGTTTCAATTCTCCTCATTAGGAAATGCGACTGAGAATGAGATTTGGGTTTTGGAGGCGTGCTTTGATGTGGGTGTCTCTTGTGTGTACGGTCGAACGGGGGAAGTGTTTGTACTTTCACTCTGCCAAAACAGTACACAGTTACAGTCACTCACCCTTCTAGATAACTTGAAACAGTCTAACCAGGTCTTGTGTCTGGAAGTAGCCTAGACTAGCTAGCAAGCTAGCCAACTTCTTTACCCAATTAGCTTCAGCCAGCCAGTGTGCGACTGTGGCAAAGTTGGTTTGACTTTGGATACTCTATCTGTCACGCCCTGACTCAGAGGACGCTTATATGTTGAGTCAGGGTGTGTATATTCCTTGTTGTGATTTTCTATGTTGTATTTTCTATGTTTAGATCTAGTATATCTAGATCTATGTTGGCCGGTGTGGTTCCCAATCAGAGGCAGCTGTCGCTCATTGTCTCTGATTGGGGACCATACTTAGGCAGCCTATTGGCACTAGTGGGTTGTGGGAACTTGTTCTGTATAAGGTTTGTTGGTTTACCTTTGGACTTCACGTGTCGTTAGTTTATTGTTTTGTCGTGTGTTTATTCGTGTAATAAACATGTATGCATATCACGCTGCGCCTTGGTCTGACCCATCCTTCTACGAGCGTGACAGAAGATCCCACCAGACCTGGACCAAGCAGTGTGCCGAGGAGGAGCAGAGAGGATGGACTTGGCAGGAGATGAGAGAGGATCTGGCAAGAAAGATGGAGGCCCTGATCAGGGTGGAGAGGCAATCCCAATAATTTTTTTGGGGGGGGCACACGGTGTGGACGACGAGGCAGCAGGAGGCCGTGACAGGGCGGATCGGCTGGTTAGGAGAGGAGGCCACCAGATTACGGGGGCTATTGGTTCAGAGGGAGCAGAAGGAAGGTGTAGAGGCACGGCGAGAGGAGCTGGGTAGGCAGCAGAAGGAGCGGGGGTTAATAAAGGAACCCAGTCCCGCTCCTTGCACCAAGCAAGTGGTGCGTGTCGCCAGCCCGGCCCGGCCTGGTCCTGCCCCTCGCACCAAGCCAGTGGTGCGCGTCGCCAGCCCGGTCCGGCCTGTTCCTGCTCCTCGCACCAAGCCAGTGGTGCGCGTCGCCAGCCCGGCCCGGCTTGTTCCTGCCCCTCGCACCAAGCCAGTGGTGCGCGTCGCCAGCCCGGTCCGGCCTATCCTGTCCCTCGCACCAAGCCAGTGGTGCACGTCGCCAGTCCGGGCTGCTCCCCGCACCAAGCCAGTGGTGCGTATCGCCAGCCCGGTCCGGCCTGTTCCTGCTCCTCGCACCAAGCCAGTGGTGCGTGTGTCCAGTCCGGCACGGCCCGTGCCTGTTCCACCGGTGCCCGGTCCGGCTCCGGTCAGCTGCTCCACTCCGGAGCCAGAGCAATCCGCTTCACCGGGCTCCAGTCCAGCTCCGGTCAGCGGCTCCACTCCGGAGCCAGAGCAGTCCGCTCCACCGGTGCCTGATCCAGCTCCGGTCAGCTGCTCCACTCCGGAGCCAGAGCAGTCCGCTCCACCGGGCTCCAGTCCGGAGCCTGAGCAGTCCACTCCACCGGTGCCTGGTCCAGCTCCGGTCAGCGGCTCCAGTCCAGACCCAGACGTCAGCCCCTCTCCAGTTTCGGGGTCTCCCACACCAGGGTCCAGACAGGGCTTGGAGTATAGTGGGAGGAAGGAGAGGGGAAGCAACGCGCCGAGGTCTAGACCAGACCAGGGGCGCAACAGGGAGGCGAAGAGTGAGAGGTCGTCACGCCCTGAGCCGGATCCGCCTCCGAGGCGGAATGCCCACCTGGCCCCTACCCTGTTATGTTTATGTTGTGCGGTCGGAGTCCGCACCTTTGGGGGGGGGTACTGTCACGCCCTGACTCAGGGGACGCTTATATGTTGAGTCAGGGTGTGTATATTCCTTGTTGTGTTTGTTTTATGTTGTAGGATCTAGTATTCTAGATCTATGTTGGACGGTGTGGTTCCCAATCAGAGGCAGCTATCGCTCGTTGTCTCTGATTGGGGACCATACTTAGGCAGCCTATTGGCACTAGTGGGTTGTGGGATCTTGTTCTGTATAAGGTATGTTGTTTGTGTACCTTGGACTTCACGTGTCGTTAGTTTGTTGTTTTTGTCGTTGTTTATTCGGTTCAAATAAACATGTATGCATATCACGCTGCGCCTTGGTCTGACCCGTCTATGAACGAACGTGACACTATCTCTGGGTATAGTTAGAGACCATCAATGAATTACACAATGTAAATGGGACAATATTTTCATTTTGCCCACTTTTTAGTTGTCTCATTAAATGCTTTCAATATTTGTATATGAATTTCTACAATATATAGTTGGTTTGAGGTTTTTAAGTCATTGAAATTTTCTCCCATGTGCATTGTGTAATTTACTGATGGTCCTTAACTAGCCCCCATAGGGATATCGAATGTCAAATCAAATTGGCCATGGGTATTACGATCGGTGCACTCCGAATTGATGATTACTTGGGTGCTGCCAGCTGTGGGCATGTGGAAGGATTGAAATAAACCCAACCCAAGGAAGACTTTTACGGTACCCTTCATTCCGTGACATATTTTTTTCTTCATAATTATCTCGCAAATCACCCTTTTGGACGAGACTGACTTTATGACCAGAATTATCCTATTTACACTTTGTAGTAGCTTTTGACTCATATTGACGCCACGTAGGCCGTTTTCAAAAGGAGAAGTTGCTTATTACGTCAGTTTCCCTTTAATTCTAAGTGCTTTAGTCAGCCAATACCCCTTGTGTCAGACAATACAGTTGAAGTCGGAAGTTTACATACACTTAGGTTGAAGTCATTAAAACTCGTTTTTTAACCACTCCACAAATTTCAAGTTAACAAACTATAGTTTTGGCAAGTTGGTTAGGTCATCTACTTTGTGCATGACACAAGTAATTTTTCCAACAATAGTTTACAAACAGATTATTTCACTTATAATTCACTGTATCACAATTCCAGCTTTCAACTAAGTTGAAAGTGCCTTTAAATAGCTTGGAAAATTCCAGAAAATGATGGCATGGCTTTAGAAGCTTCTGATAGGCTAATTGACATAATTTGAGTCAATTGGAGGTGTACCTGTGGATGTATTTCAAGGACGACCTTCAAACTCAGTGCCTCTTTGCTTGACATCATGGGAAAATCAAAAGAAATCAGCCAACCTCCACAAGTCTTGGTTCATCCTTGGGAGCAATTTCCAAACGCCTGAAGGTACCACGTTCATCTGTACAAACAATAGTATGCAAGTACAGTGGGGGAAAAAAGTATTTAGTCAGCCACCAATTGTGCAAGTTCTCCCACTTAAAAAGATGAGAGAGGCCTGTAATTTTCATCATAGGTACACGTCAACTATGACAGACAAAATGAGAAAAAAAAATCCTGAAAATCACATTGTAGGATTTTTTATGAATTTATTTGCAAATTATGGTGGAAAATAAGTATTTGGTCAATAACAAAAGTTTCTCAATAATTTGTTATATACCCTTTGTTGGCAATGACACAGGTCAAACGTTTTCTGTAAGTCTTCACAAGGTTTTCACACACTGTTGCTGGTATTTTGGCCCATTCCTCCATGCAGATCTCCTCTAGAGCAGTGATGTTTTGGGGCTGTCGCTGGGCAACACAGACTTTCAACTCCCTCCAAAGATTTTCTATGGGGTTGAGATCTGGAGACTGGCTAGGCCACTCCAGGACCTTGAAATGCTTCTTACGAAGCCACTCCTTCGGCGGTGTGTTTGGGATCATTGTCATGCTGAAAGACCCAGCCACGTTTCATCTTCAATGCCCTTGCTGATGGAAGGAGGTTTTCACTCAAAATCTCACGATACATGGCCCCATTCATTCTTTCCTTTACGGATCAGTCGTCCTGGTCCCTTTGCAGAAAAACAGCCCCAAAGCATGATGTTTCCACCCCATGCTTCACAGTAGGTATGGTGTTCTTTGGATACAACTCAGCATTCTTTGTCCTCCAAACACGACGAGTTGAGTTTTTACCAAAAAGTTATATTTTGGTTTCATCTGACCATATGACATTCTCCCAATCCTCTTCTGGATCATCCAAATGCACTCTAGCAAACTTCAGACGGGCCTGGACATGTACTGGCTTAAGCAGGGGGACACGTCTGGCACTGCAGGATTTGAGTCCCTGGCGGCGTAGTGTGTTACTGATGGTAGGCTTTGTTACTTTGGTCCCAGCTCTCTGCAGGTCATTCACTAGGTCCCCCCGTGTGGTTCTGGGATTTTTGCTCACCGTTCTTGTGATCATTTTGACCCACGGGGTGAGATCTTGCGTGGAGCCCCAGATCGAGGGAGATTATCAGTGGTCTTGTATGTCTTCCATTTCCTAATAATTGCTCCCACAGTTGATTTCTTCAAACCAAGCTGCTTACCTATTGCAGATTCAGTCTTCCCAGCCTGGTGCAGGTCTACAATTTTGTTTCTGGTGTCCTTTGACAGCTCTTTGGTCTTGGCCATAGTGGAGTTTGGAGTGTGACTGTTTGAGGTTGTGGACAGGTGTCTTTTATACTGATAACAAGTTCAAACAGGTGCCATTAATACAGGTAACGAGTGGAGGACAGAGGAGCCTCTTAAAGAAGAAGTTACAGGTCTGTGAGAGCCAGAAATCTTGCTTGTTTGTAGGTGACCAAATACTTATTTTCCACCATAATTTGAAAATAAATTTATAAAAAATCCTACAATGTGATTTTCTGGATTTTTTTTCCTCAATTTGTCTGTCATAGTTCACGTGTACCTATGATGAAAATTACAGGCCTCTCTCATCTTTTTAAGTGGGAGAACTTGCACAATTGGTGGCTGACTAAATACTTTTTTCCCCCACTGTATAAACACCATAGGACCACGCAGCCGTCATACCGCTCAGGAAGGAGACGCGTTCTGTCTCCTAGAGATGAACGTACTTTGGTGCGAAAAGTGCAAATCAATCCCAGAACAACAGCAAAGGACCTTGTGAAGATGCTGGAGGAAACAGGTACAAAAATATCTATATCCACAGTAAAACGAGTCCTATATCGACATAACGTGAAAGGCCGCTCAGCAAGGAAGAAGCCACTGCTCCAAAACCGCCATAAAAATGCCAGACTACGGTTTGCAACTGCACATGGGGACAAAGATCGTACTTTTTGGAGAAATGTCCTCTGGTCTGATGAAACAAAAATAGAAATGTTTGGCCATAATGACCATCGTTATGTTTGGAGGAAAAAGGGGGATGCTTGCAAGCAGAAGAACACCATCCCAACCGTGAAGCAAGGGGGTGGCACCATCATGCTGTGGGAGTGCTTTGCTGCAGGAGGGACTGGTGCACTTCACAAAATAGATGGCATCATGAGGAAGGAAAATTTTGTGGATATATCTCAAGACATCAGTCAGGAAGTTAAAGCTTGGTCGCAAATGGGTCTTCCAAATGGACAATGACCCGAAGCATACTTCCAAAGTTATGGCAAAATGGCTTAAGGACAACAAAGTAAAGGTATTGGAGTGGCCATCACAAAGCCCTGACCTTAATCCTATAGAAAACTTGTGGGCAGAACTGAAAAGGCGTGTGCGAGCAAGGAGGCCTACAAACCTGACTCAGTTACACCAGCTCTGTCAGGAGGAATAGGCCAAAATTTACCCAACTTATTGTGGGAAGCTTGTGGAAGGCCCAAGTTTGACCCAAGTTAAACAATTTAAAGGCAATGCTACCAAATACTAATTAAGTGTATGTAAACTTCTGACCCACTGGGAATGTGATGAAATAACTAAAAGCTGAAATAAATAATTCTCTCTACTATTATTCTGACATTTCACATTCTTAAAATAAAGTGGTGATCTTAACTGACCTAAAACAGGGAAGTTTTACTGGGATTAAATGTCAGGAATTGTGAAAAACTGAGTTTAAATGTATTTGGCTAAGGTGTATGTAAACTTCTGACTTCAACTGTATCTCCTGTCTAAGTGGGTGATATATGTCAAAGTTGGCCATGTAAGTCACCGCTGGCCAAGGACTAACACAAAGGCAGAGCAAACAAGTGCCAGTATCCTAGAGGGCCATATCGTGTCGCCACAGACACGCCCTTGTGTCATAACACATGACATTTAGAATGCTATTCCTTGTTCTCCGGAATTCTTTTGACTGTACTGTGAACTTGAGTACATGCAGGTGTGAGGGCACAGACAGTGCAGTGTCTGTCCATTAGGCTACACTCTGTCTGGGCTCGGTGGGGTGAGGAGGGATGTCCATATATAGTCCTTTAGTCCTGTCAGTGTTTAATTGCTCCTTGTGGGCCCCCTGCCATCCCCCCGCTGTTCCTCCCGCCCTCGTCGTCTACAGAACAGGCAGAAGACATGATAATTACAGAGCTGATGATGGGATCATCCAGGCAGACTCACTGAGCCCCGTGACCCAGTGACAGTGCCCCCTGCTGGTTGTTGGGGTCAGGGGCTGACAGGGGATGCTTTAACATCTAGGCTCTAGAGCTCCTGCAAATAGGATGCTACATTAAAACTGCTGTTCATGCTGTGAGGATTGGTGGATGTACTTAAACACTGACAAGTGAAGACTTAAAAACAAGAGCCCTTGGTTCTGTGGAGGAGGCTGGAGAAGAGGAAGTGGTAGAATAGCTTTTTGTCAGGCCCATAGACTCAGTCAGACAAGTGCCCCTGGTGCTGGGTTCCCTCTGGCCATGAGCCTGTGTCTGTGTCTGTTCTGCCAAGCCTTTTATATCCAGCCTGCTGCTCCTCACTAATCCTTATTGACAGCAGGAAATGACCCTGTGCAGCACCCACTACTGACATTCTCATTTAAATGAGGAGGAGTGCAGAATTGGAATGGAAAATATTGAGAAGTCCAGAGACCTGTTTGTTCTGTATACACCATATTGAATCATCTATTTATTCCAATGATTCATAGGAATATCCAATAATGTGTTTAGTTAAAAGGCCAAAGGGTAAATCATAGCATGACATTGGACACAATACATTCCAATTAGAATATGTCAGCACCTGTCGTGCTTTAAGACATGAGCTGAAAACAGAAGATGGACATTTATATTACCCAGTATGAACTTTGTAAATGTATTCGGATTGAGGATATAGACGTTTTTCTCCAAAAATCTGATACATCCTGTCTCATATCTATCTCTGTTTGTCCTGAACTTCATCCTGTAATTCTCCGTTCCTTCTCTCCATCCAACCTCTCAGAGTTGTTATTTTTGTCTTTCCCTTCTTCAGTTTCCTTTCCTCATTCCCTTCATCTCCTCCTCTATCTTCTGTCCTTTCTGGAGTCTGTAAATAAACTGTGTCCTCCTCCTGTCTTCTTAGGAGGGGATTTGTACAGCTCAGACAGATCAGCACAGACACTTGGTGACAGCTCTGCTAGGAGCCCTGAGTATCTGTCCCCCTGATCTGATCTATCTGCCTCTCACTGCTCAGACCAAGCACTGACTGGCCCTTCTCTGATAAAGTACACACACTGACCAGCCACCATTTTAGACTACCATTCTGTTTTAGTCAGAATCTCGTATTCTCATTTATAGGTTTCACCTGCAGACAGCACAGGCTTTATGAAAGAAATTAAACAGCTTTGGTTTATGTCGCTGCTGTAGTAGTTAATAATTACAGCAGTTTATGTCGCTGCTGTAATTATTTATCTCCATTAGTACATTTTTATATACAATCTTAAACTTTCTGTGGTCAATCTTGCACTGTCTAATAGCTGTATTTCTCTCTGCCCAACCAAGTGGCTGCCCCGACCTCCTTTGAAGGGCCCTTTGGGAAGATTGTTTACCGTGTGAGAACCGTCATAGACACACCTCGCTTCTCCAAGGACTACAAGGCCCAGAGGCCCTTCTACCTACTCAACCTGCTCAACCTCAACCAAGTGCCCGACATTGAGGTAAAGACCAGTCAACACCGTCTCAAAAATATAATTAAATTGTGTTGTTATGCAGTCGGAATTACTAATATAGTACTTGGCTACAGACTGTCTACTGGAACAGTAGATACTGTCTGAAGAGGACAGTGGACCACCCGTAGAGTGCCCACTTATTTGATCATGTCTTATTTAGTTTGATAGTTATGGGATTTGATTTCAGCGTAATGAGCGCAGTACAAACACTATCTCGTCTTTAATTAAAGATTACGGGAGGTCTCCTCCTTTCCCCCAGCTCTAATTTCTCTCTTTCTTTGCTCTGTTCATTTGTCCGTTGGAATGGCTTGTTTTATCCTTCCTATGACTGCTTCTCCCCAGCAACCCAGTTATGCTGTGACCACTAAGAAGTTCAGCTACCTCCTGGTGAAGACGGGCACCCTCATGCTGAAGGCTTGCAGTGACCAGAGAGGATACACACCAGGCCAGATCATCAGACTAGCCACTGAGATCCACAACAAGTCAGGCAAGGACACAGGTTGTGTGCTGGCCAGCCTCATACAGGTACCCGACGACCTCTTTAATGTCTCATGTGCTGTTGTTCCTTTGACTATTTTGTCCTGCAAAACAGATAGTCTTACTGGTTTATGGGCAAATGCTGATATACTGTATGTTGTCTCTAAGAAGTGATGTGATGCTTTGCTCTGTATTGTCTGGTCTGTATGTTGGTCTGATGGGCTTCATTCTGATGACTCTCTCCTGATCAGAAAGTGACTTATAAGACCAAACGGGCTGTGTTCGACCTGCGGACCATAGCAGAGGTAGAGGGGGCGGGAGTGAAGGCGGGGAAACACGCTGAGTGGCGGGAGCAAATCATCGTACCGCCCCTCCCCCAGTCTGCCCTGGCCGGCTGCAGCCTTATAGAGATCGATTACTTCATCCAGGTTAGTAACACCCTCAATGAAGTGCAGTTTTTGGGATCCACTCAATTAATAGTGTTGTTCACAAGTGGTACTTCAGACTTGTAGCAGTTGTAGTTGTAATATAAACCAGACACTTTTCCTCATACAGTATCATACTGCTGTAATCCTCTTATTAACCCAATGCACCTGTGATGTAGTATGCTGTAAGTAATTCATGCTCAGTCTCAGAGGTCTCTTTACTGAGTTCAGGGATTATAACTATGGTAATCTCTTGTTCCTAATACAGTATGGCAAAGCTATTTTTGTCAGTACTTAAAGGCCCAGTGCAGTCAAAAACGTGATTTTCCTGTGTTTTATATCTATTTCCACACTATGAGGTTGGAAAAATACTGTGAAATTGTGAAAATGATGTAGGGCTGACCCCATTTAGTCGACTGGTCGATTGTTTGGTCGATAGGCTGATGGTCGATCGAGATTAATTTTGTTGAGCAGTAGCAAAAAAACAAAAAAAACATGGTGTACAAGACACCTGTCTGATTGGTGGACTGATCCATTGTGGAGGCTGTGGGGATGGCACAGTCCATCAGTCTAAGACATGTGCTACTGAAATTGTACAGTATCTCACAAAAGTGAGTACACCCCTCACATTTTTGCAAATATTTGAGTATATCTTTTCATGTGACAACACTGAAGAAATGACACTTTGCTACAATGTAAAGTAGTGAGTGTACAGCTTGTATAACCGTGTACATTTGCTGTCCCCTCAAAATAACTAAACACACAGCCATTCATGTCTAAACCGCTGGCAACAAAAGTGAGTACACCCCTAAGTGAAAATGTCGAAATTGGGCCCAAAGTGTCAATATTTTGTGTGGCCACCATCACTTTCCATCACTGCCTTAACCCTCTTGGGCATGGAGTTCACCAGAGCTTCACAGGTTGCCACTGGAGTCCTCTTCCACTCCTCCATGACGACATCACGGAGCTGGTGGATGTTAGAGACCTTGCACTCCTCCACCTTCTGTTTCAGGATGCCCCACAGATGCTCAATAGGGTTTAGGTCTGGAGACATGCTTGGCCAGTCCATCACCTTTACCCTCCGCTTCTTTAGCAAGGCAGTGGTCGTCTTGGAGGCTTCCTTCTGGGACGACAGCCATGCAGACCAATTTGATGCAGTGTGCGGCGTATGGTCTGAGCACTGACAGGCTGACCCCCCACCCCTTCAACCTCTGCAGCAATGCTGGCAGCACTCATACGTCTATTTCCCAAAGACAACCTCTGGATATGACGCTGAGCACGTGCACTCAACTTCTTTGGTCAACCATGGCGAGGCCTGTTCTGAGTGGAACCTGTCCTGTTAAACCGCTGTATGGTCTTGGCCACCGTGCTGCAGCTCAGTTTCAGGGTCTTGGCAATCTTCTTATAGCCCAGGCCATCTTTATGTAGAGCAACAATTCTTTTTTTCAGATCCTCAGAGAGTTCTTTGCCATGAGGTGCCGTGTTGAATTTCCAGTAACCAGTATGAGGGAGTGTGAGAGCGATGATTTAACACACCTGCTCCCCATTCACACCTGAGACCTTGTAACACTAACGAGTCACATGACACCGGGGAGGGAAAATGGCTAATTGGGCCCAATTTGGACATTTCCACTTAGGGGTGTACTTACTTTTGTTGCCAGCGGTTTAGACATTAATGGCTGTGTGTTGAGTTATTGTGAGGGGACAGCAAATTTACACTGTTATACAAGCTGTACACTCACTACTTTACATTGTAGCAAAGTGTCATTTCTTCAGTGTTGTCACATGAAAAGATATACTCAAATATTTACAAAAATGTGAGGGGTATACTCACTTTTGTGAGATACTGTATATGGTTATATTATGTAAGAACAATGGTGCAACACAAATAAAGATTATATTATTTTATGACAAATGCACTTTCTCTTGCGTTGAATACTGTCCGCGGTTCTGAAACACATCAATGCTCTGTTGAATTGCCGCCTTTTCCTAGACCATGTTGCTATGTGCATAATAGCAAAGTTAACCAGCATATTGGTGTTGAGAACAATGCGGCGGAGGCAGCAGCAGAGTTAGGAGACGAGAAAACAACCCTTGCCTTAATTGTCTAAGAAAAGTGAGAGAGGAAACTCCAAATTAATTAGGTCTATAATCAATCGCCTAACTGTTAAATGTGCTTGGCTTTATAAACCATCCATATATATCTACAGAAATAAGACAGATCCTGCTTCTGTTGCCTGTTTGAGTGTTTGGTTGATAGCCTACTGATTCAGTGAGCACCAAGCCTCACACAACAATTTCACAAATTCCGCAGTTTTTAATTTCTGCTCTGCTGTAATAAAGGCTTTACACTTTATTTTGTTAGACCAGCCTGTCTGGTGTTGTTTATAATTATTTAGTGTTGTTTACACTGTTCCAAATTGTCAGAAAAACATTATTTATAATAATAATAACCCTCCTTTTTCCTTGATCTCCTTATTGTTATTATTATTATTATGATCATCATTATAATAATAAGTAATGTCATTATCATTAGTAGGCTTAGTATAGCAGCCTTGTATAACGACTAAGAGTGCATCCTGTTTAGTCTTAATACCATAATTTACTTAGGCCTATATTTCAATACTTATATAGTCTGTGTCAGGGCGTGCTGTAGGTGCAATAGTGGAATCAAACGCAGGACTCAGAACGATATTCCAAAGGCTTGTATTACTGCCCAAACTAAGGCAAAAGGACAACTTTGCCCGAAGGCAAAAATACGCACGAAGGCGAAAAGTAACAGCGCACAAACAGGTGCGACAAATAGTAACTGCGCACAAACAGGTGCGAAAATACTCCAGCGTAGTGGAGAGAAGCTCAACCGAGCAATACACACAACTGACGGAAAATAATTACACACAACACTAGACAAACACAACGAGAAACTTATAGGACACTAATTACGCCAAAACAGAAACAGGTGTGGAAACAAACAGACAAAAGCAAACGAACATGAAACATAGAGCGGTGGCAGCTAGAATTCGGAGACGACGAACGCCGAAACCTGCCCGAACAAGGGAGAGAGGCAGCCTCGGCCGAAACCGTGACAGTACCCCCCCTTGACGCGCGGCTCCAGACGCGCCCCCGACTCCGGCCTCGGGGACGACCAGGAGGACGCGGAGCAGGGCGCGTCGGATGCCCCCGATGGAATTCCGTCAGGAGCGACGGGTCCAAAACGTCTCTCCTCGGCACCCAGCACCGCTCCTCCGGACCGTACCCCTCCCACTCCACTAGATACTGGAGACCCCCCATCCGACGTCTCGAATCCAAGATGGATCTCACGGAGTACGCCGGTGCCCCCTCGATGTCCAACGGGGCGGAGGAGTCTCCAAGATCTCATCTTCTTGGAGTGGGCCCGCTACCACCGGCCTGAGAAGGGACACATGGAACGAGGGGTTAATACACTTATACTCCACAGGTAGCTGTAATCTATAACATACCTCGTTCAACCTTCTCAGGACTTTAAATGGCCCTACAAACCGCCGACCCAGTTTCCGACAGGGCAGGCGGAGGGGCAGGTTTCTGGTAGAGAGCCAGACTCGATCACCAGGTGCGTACACCGGTGCCTCACTGCGGTGGAGATCAGCGCTCGCCTTCTGACGTCGGAGGGCCCGCTGCAGGTGGACGTGTGCAGCGTTCCAAGTCTCCTCCGAGCGCCGCGCCCACTCATCCACCGCAGGAGCCTCGATCTGGCTCTGCTGCCAGGGTGCCAGAACCGGCTGGTAACCTAACACACATTGAAATGGAGTTAGGTTAGTGGAGGAATGGCGTAGGGAATTCTGGGCCATCTCGGCCCAGGGAACGTACCTTGACCACTCCTCCGGCCGGTCCCGGCAGTATGTTCTGAGAAACCTACCCACATCCTGGTTTACGCGTTCCACCTGCCCATTACTCTCCGGGTGGTAACCCGAGGTGAGGCTTACCGAGACCCCCAACCGCTCCATAAACGCTCTCCAGACTCTGGAGGTGAATTGGGGACCCCGATCAGCCACAATGTCCTCGGGTACCCCGTAGTGCCGGAACACATGGGTAAACAGTGCCTCGGCAGTTTGTAGGGCAGTAGGAAGACCCGGCATGGGGAGCAAACGACAGGCCTTAGAGAACCGGTCCACAACGACCAGGATGGTAGTATTCCCTTGGGAGAGGGGAAGGTCTGTTATAAAGTCCACTGAGAGGTGGGACCATGGTCGTTGTGGAACGGGCAGGGGTAGCAACTTACCCCTAGGTAGATGTCTAGGCGCCTTACACTGGGCGCACACCGAGCAGGAGGAAACATAAACCCTCACATCCCTTGCCAACGTGGGCCACCAGTACTTGGCACTAAGACAGTGCACTGTCCGGCCGATACCCGGATGTCCAGAGGAGGGTGACGTGTGAGCCCAATAGATCAATCGATCCCGAACCTCGAGCGGAACGTACTTCCGACCCTCCGGGCACTGTGGTGGACTAGGGTCGGTGCGTAACGCCCGCTCGAGTTCAGAATCGACCTCCCACACTACCGGTGCCACCAGACACGACTCAGGCAGTATGGGAGTGGGCTCCACGGACCTCTCCTCCGTGTCATACCGCCGAGACAGCGCATCTGCCTTGCCATTCTGTGACCCAGGGATGTACGTGATCTTAAAAGTAAACCTGGTCAAGAACATACTCCATCTTGCCTGGCGAGGGTTCAGCCTCCTCGCCGCCCGGATGTACTCCAGGTTACGGTGGTCCGTCAAAATGAGGAAAGGGTGTTGAGCCCCCCTCAAGCCAGTGCCTCCACACCTTTAGAGCCTGTACCACGGCTAACAGCTCCCTGTCCCCTACGTCATAGTTCCGCTCCGCCGGACTGAGCTTCTTGGAATAAAAAGCACAGGGGCGGAGTTTAGGTGGCGCGCCAGACCGTTGTGACAGCACGGCTCCTAAACCGGCCTCCGACGCGTCCACCTCTACCTGGAACGGCAAAGAGGGATCCGGATGCGCCAGCACCGGGGCCGAGGTAAACAGGTCCTTCAGCCTCCCAAACGCCCTGTCCGCCTCGGCCGACCACTGCAGACGCACCGGACCCCCCTTCAACAGAGACGTGATGGGAGCTGCCACCTGTCCAAAACCCCGGATAAACCTCCTGTAGTAATTTGCAAACCCCAAAAACTGCTGCACCTCCTTCACAGTAGTTGGTGTTTGCCAATTACGCACGGCCGACACCCGGTCTACCTCCATCTTCACCCCTGACGCAGACAACTGATAACCCAAAAAGGGAGACCGACTCCTGGAAAAACAGACACTTCTCTGCCTTCACATACAGGTCGTGCTCCACCAGCCTCCGCAACACTCTACGCACCAGGGCCACATGCTCGACACGGGTAGGCGAGTACACGAGAATGTCATCAATGTACACCACCACTCCCTGCCCCTGCATGTCCCTGAAGATCTCATCCACGAATGATTGGAAAACTGACGGAGCGTTCATCAACCCGTATGGCATGACCAGATACTCGTAATGGCCCGAGGTGGTACTAAAGGCTGTTTTCCATTCATCACCCTCCCTGATGCGCACCAAGTTGTACGCGCTCCTGAGATCTAATTTCGTGAAGAAACGCGCCCCATGCAACGACTCAGTCATGGTCGCAATCAGCGGGAGTGGATAACTATACTTCACCGTAATCTGATTGAGACCACGGTAATTGATGCACGGGCGCAAACCACCATCCTTTTTCTTCACAAAAAAGAAACTCGAGGACGCAGGGGAAGTGGAAGGCCGTATGTATCCTTGTCTCAGAGATTCGTCTATGTAAATCTCCATAGCTTTCTTCTCCTCCTGAGACAGAGGATACACATGGCTCCGTGGGAGCGCAGCTCCTGCCTGGAGGTCTATCGCACAATCCCCCTGCCTATGGGGTGGCAACCGCGTCGCCCTCGCCTTACTAAACGCAATAGCCAAATCCCCATACTCAGGTGGAACGTGCAATGCGGGCACCTGGTTTGGACTCTCCACCGAGGTAGCCCCTACGGAAACGCCCAAACATCTACCCACACACTGAGCAGACCACTCCATCAGAGCCCTCTCCTGCCACGAAATAGCTGGGTTATGGGTACTCAACCAGGGCATGCCCAGCACCACCGGATACGCAGGAGAGTCAATCAGGAACAGCTGAATCATCTCCTGATGATCCCCCTGCGCACACATCCTAAGTGGCGCCGTGACTTCCCTGATCAAGCCCGTACCCAACGGACGACTATCTAGGGCATGAACGGGGAAAGGAACATCAACAGGAATAAGGGGAATCCCTAACGCTAAACAAAACTTTTTATCAATAAAATTCCCAGCCGCGCCTGAATCTACCAGCGCCTTATGCTGGGAATGAGGTGCCACCTGTGGAAAACTGACAGGTATACAAAAATGGGCAACAGTGAGCTCTGGGTGAGTGGGGCGCCTACTCACCTGGAGGGAATCCCCAGTGCGGGACCTGTCGTCATCTCCCCCAGGAGGCCATCCCCAGCACCTAGCCGCGGTGTGTCCTCCCCGACCACAGTTGGTGCAGTGGATGGACCCCCTAGCCTGCCGACTCCTCCTCTCTCTAGCGCCAGCGCCCCCGAGCTCCATAGGACACGGCTCGGAGGCGCTGGAGGGTGAAATGGACGGACCCTCCGCAGGGACGTCCGCGGGTAGCCAGCAGGTTATCCAGCCTGATGGACATGTCGACCAGCTGGTCGAAAGAGAGGCTGGTGTCCCTACAAGCTAGCTCCCGACGGACGTCCTCTCGTAGGCTACATCTGTATAGATCGATGAGGGCCCGATCATTCCACCCTGCATCTGCCGCTAGAGTACGGAATTCGAGAGCGAATTCCTGGGCACTCCTCCTCCCCTGCCGGAGGAAGACCAGACGCTCCCCGCCGCTTTCCCCTCCGGGGGATGGTCAAATACCGCCCTGAAGCGGCGGGAGAACTCGTCGTGAGGTAATCGTCGTGGCGTCGATCTTCCTCCACTCCGCGTTGGCCCACTCCAACGCTTTTCCGGCCAGGCAGGAGATCAGGGCGGACACGCTCTCATGCCCCGAAGGTGCCGGGTGCACTGTGGCCAGGTATAGCTCCACCTGGAGTAGGAATCCCTGACACCCAGCCGCGGTTCCGTCGTAGGCCCTCGGGAGAGATAGTCGGACTCCTCGAGGTTCCGGCGCTGGAATGGGCGGGCTGGCCGATGGTGCTGGCAGGGAGGGGAGGCGGTGGAGGCGTACCCCAGCCTCGGATGGTGGAAATCACCTCCTGCAGGGCGGTCCCCATCTGCTGGATCTGATCTCGTTGGTCCCGAACCTGGGCCTCCAGTCTCGTCTGGGCTGCTTCGGCCCCTGCTGATTCCATTGGTGGTGTGTAATTCTGTCAGGGCGTGCTGTAGGTGCAATAGTGGAATCAAACGCAGGACTCAGAACGATATTCCAAAGGCTTGTATTACTGCCCAAACTAAGGCAAAAGGACAACTTTGCCCGAAGGCAAAAATACGCACGAAGGCGAAAAGTAACAGCGCACAAACAGGTGCGACAAATAGTAACTGCGCACAAACAGGTGCGAAAATACTCCAGCGTAGTGGAGAGAAGCTCAACCGAGCAATACACACAACTGACGGAAAATAATTACACACAACACTAGACAAACACAACGAGAAACTTATAGGACACTAATTACGCCAAAACAGAAACAGGTGTGGAAACAAACAGACAAAAGCAAACGAACATGAAACATAGAGCGGTGGCAGCTAGAATTCCGGAGACGACGAACGCCGAAACCTGCCCGAACAAGGGAGAGAGGCAGCCTCGGCCGAAACCGTGACAGTCTGCTGTATCAATCAATCATTTATGTCATCACACAGCATATGAGTCATTCATGATGTGAAATGCAATCAAGCATTTTAGTTTTAAAATAAAATAACAAAGCAACCATTGAATAATTAGCGTAAACAATAAATAGGCTTAAACAATTCCATTTCAGAAATTGCATTCTTGAATGAATGTGACTGTTTTTAGTCTTTGCTGGAATAAAGGCTTTACTTTTCTTTATGACAACAGACACTCTGGTATGCTTATCATTTATTTAGTGTTCTTTACATTGTTCCAAACAGTCTGAAAAAGTATATTGTAAACTAACAGCACCTGCAGTGCTTGCTCCATATCTTATTTTTCTTGATCTCCAGTATTTTCCACAACTAGTCAAATTTATTCCACACATCTTCCCCTTTACCTCCTGAGCAACCAGTAAACATTCCCCTGCTTTGAGTTTATTTATCACATCCTCTGCATTTATTTTGCGGTCACGTGTTACGATGTTCAGAGTTTGTTATAACCAATTTATTGATGTGATTATGATATGCTATAGGTCAGGCCCTATTGGTCACGTGCATATGAAGCATACATGTGTCACATAAAGAGAGCAAGGGTTGAGGGACTGTTTTTCCTAAACAAATTAGGGATTTCGGTAACAACTTTTCAGTCAGAAATGGCTGTAATTATGTTGCAGCTCCAGCAACACGGACAGCGTGATACACACTGTTGAAGTTCTATGGTGGTCGCTGCAGCAGGGAGGAGAGATTGACAACGGGTGTTAGTCACAGTCACTTGCTGTCTTTTTTTTAACACAGTGCAGCAATTCTGAGACAGGTGGCACAATCAAATCAATTGCGGTCGGACTCCCTCTAGTCATTTGTGTGTCTTAATGATTTCATCAAACAGTTTGCTTAAAGCATCAGACAAGCTCAGTGCATATAGTTGATTTGATTAAAACACATAGGATGTGTCTATATATGGAAAAATACACATTAAAAAATGTTGTCCAATCGATTGGTCGAACGAACAGACGACTCTTGGTCGAGCAAGATTTTTTTGTTGTTGGGGACAGCCCTAAAATTATGAAAATGCCCTTTTACTGTAAGAGCTGTTTGAAAAGACCACCTGAAGTTTCAGCCAGTTTTGGTGGGATGGAGTTTTGGCATGCCTGGTGACATCACCAGGCGGTAAATTAGTTGATAGACCAATAAGAAAGAGAGTTCCAAACCTCTCTGCCAATAACAGCTAGTTTTCAGTTTTCCCCTCCACACTCAGAACACTCCCAGACAGTCCTAGCAAAATTCTTCCTTAAGAAATTGCTCTTTGCTAAGAAGCTGTTTTTGTTTCTTTTTTACCATTTTAATTTAAAACAATCACAAAGGTACTTAATTCTTACCCATAAATGGTTTGATATTGAGATAAGAATAGCTGCATTGGAGCTTTAAAGGATCATCTTGGGATGACAGGATATATAAACACATTTACATTGTGTCTTGTGACCGCTGCAGGTATCACTAAAGTCCCCAGAGACAGTTGTCACTTTACCCATCTACATCGGGAACATCGCTGTCAACTTGATCCCGTCACGACCTATGCCCTCAACTCCAGCCCCAACAACCATCAGCCCCAACACCGGTCCAGGAGGGGTTACCCCGAGCGCACCCCCGGCTGAGGAGGACTTGGAGGAGGTGTTGGGTGCAGGGGGTTCAGTCAGCGAGGAGATCCCCACAAAGAGTCACTCCCAGCAGGACCAATCTGGCCAGCCCCCCACCATGTCCCCCAGTGCATTCAGCTACGCTCCCGGTGTAGCTTCCCCCAACAGCCAGCAACCTGCCGATGACACCTCGGCGCATCTGTTCTGTGTGTCTACTGGGGCCACCATCCCCTTCTTCACAGAGGGAAACGCCACCCCAGTACCCACGTCCTGTCCTCTCATACTCCCCCCTGAGTACAGCACCTGGGACTACCCACATGGTGAGTCGTCGTCGTCCCCCCTCCCCTAATACAGCACCCCTGTGCATGACAAACTATCCCAGTCAAAGATGAGCTGACCTGTCTGGAGTTTATTCTATAAATCCCCTCTGTGTCAGTATGATGATCAATGATTACTGAACAATGGCCTACTATATAATCTGACTGTTTCTCTGGTTTGTCTGTGTATTTTACAGAGCCCCCTCCCACATATGAGGAGAGCTGCAGCAGCAACAACTCCAGCTTCAACAACAGCAGGCCTTAGAGGAGTGGGGACTGAGCATAATGGAGCTCACAACCACAATTACACTCCCAAAAGGACAAATAGGATACTGCAACCCTTTCTCCAAGTGGACAGAACATGCTCTCCTCCTAAGTATTACTTTAAAATATATATTTTTAAAGGGATCATATCAGATTTTATATTATAGTTACATCTACCCTTCTCCCTGATTTAAAGGACCTGATGTTATATAGATAGAATGAGAGTGCAAATTCCCTGTGCCTAATAGGAGCACATCAGAGACAACTTATAGTAGGTATGATATTCCATAATTGGAGTCTATTAGAGACTAAACGTAGTGGGTAATACAAATTGTGAATATTCTTGCATTGTGATGACTTGAAATTGTTGTAGGCCTGCTTTTGTGTCTCCTTTTTCATCCTTCAAACACAACCAAGATCTGGCCTTTATTGTAGTTTCTTTCCAAATGTGCACACTACTGTAATTTCGAACCACTTCCACCGCAGTGGCTCCCTCTTTTGATGAGTAGAGTAGGGGTGGCCTAGCTGGACATGAGGGCCTAAGCATGTCTACCCCCTGGTGGCCATCAACGGAAGAGAATGGAGCCTATTGGAAAAGCTTCAGACCACTAAAGGATTGGAGTTCAATGATGCCTGCTGAGGAAGGACATATTCCATCAACCTGTGATCTACTGACAAGGGGCTTCTGGAATGTGCATCTTATCTTGTCACACCTCATCATCTTGAAACAGACAAGCGGGACAATGTACTCTTGGGTGTGTAGGGGAACTGACGTAGCAAGGTTTGATATGCATTTATGACATCTGATGCAAACAGCAACTTTTCTTTCACCTTTTTTACCCTGGCACATTTTTTACCCTGGATAAATGGAGATGATCTGTTGATTTTCCATATGTGGCCTTAACTCCTTTTGTTCTACCTACATTAGTATGTGGTGATGAAGACAGTTGTCTTCAGGGTTTCTGTTGCTTTTGAAATGGCAGTCAATGCAGATAAAAAATATGTTGGTGTGAAAACCAACAGCGTTAAATGTTCAAGCACAAGACAGCACTTTTTGACAGTTTGAAAACTGTGCATGTATATGTTTTTGTTTGTGAATGTGTATGTAGTTGTACCAGTTTGTGTGTGAATGTGTATGTAGTTGTACCAGTTTGTGTGTGGCTGATTGCCCCTCCTGTCTTTGGTAGTTGATAGCGTTGGACATCTCAGTTTGAGAGCCAGACATCAGGCAACATCATCCACTCTGTGTTTGTATGAGTGTTTGTTTTGTATGTCTGTCTTGTTTCCGTCTCAATTACAGCATCCTTTTTTATGTATAGGCCAACCTCATTGTGGCTTATGTTTCGTACAACTCTGTGAATACAACCTTTAGCACCTGCTGTGGGAATACATGTAACGCAATTCCTCCTCAAATGGTAGCCAATAGTACAGTCACAGCCTTTAATACCAGAAAATAAATTGCAGATTATATTGGGAATTGATCTGCGGTTCAGACCACTGCTCTATACTAATAAGGTATCAGATCTGAAAGAACCATAGAAATTACACCTCTACTGTACATTTGAGTCATTTAGCAGACGCTCTTATCCAGAGCGACTTACAGTTAGTGAGTGCATACATTTTCATACTGGCCCCCATGGGAATCGAACCTACAACCCTGGCGTTGCAAGCGCCATGCTCTACCAACTGAGCTACAAGATTGCTATGGCAGCTTGGTTCTCGAGTCATTTCATGCTGCCTTTATCAATCCTGCCCCATTGTTTGTATTTCTCTTTACGAAAGTACTATAGCTTTATAAACTCCTACATGTTTTTCATTGTACTTTCTTTTCCCCTCACAAATGGGTGTGTGGTTTCGTATTTTTCTATTTGTAAAGAGATTTCTGGTGCATATGGTAGCCATTTGAGAGAGAAAAAATATTCTGAAAAATAGTAGCATCCTGGTCAATCAATGTAAAAATTAAACTTGTTATAAATCCAAATTGTACAGTATACCAATAAAATGATCATCTGCCATATAATTTGTACTGGTTTTGTAAAGGAAAGTGGTTTGTTGGGCCCTATATATAAGAAACCTGTCCCGAAGGGCAAAGTTATGATGCTGTAAAAGTGGTTGGATGGAGAATAAAAGGTGACCTCAGGTGCCGTCAAAAGAAATGGGTCTATCACCCACGTGCGCTCTGCCTGTGACTTTTTCCATCCTATAGGCCTCATGCTACAGAAACAGGAGACAGTCTCCTGCTCCTATGAGTCGTTCCGATTCGTAAAAGGCTACTTACATGTCTTGGTGTGACTATTATACACTATACTTTAGCTGCCTTCCTTATAATGATTTGACAATGGAATGGGCGAAAGAGTGTGACCAGTAGCCAAGATAATGGGCGCAACAGGGGAGAGCGTGAGAGGAGCATGGAGGAACCAGCCTTTTGAGTGATCGTCTCCGGGCTCACCACCTCACTGTTTACTGCTGCATCGCTCTTCCTCTGTTGCCATAGAAACTGCTTAGCCCGAATCCATCAGCCTCCCTGTGTCACACAAGGATATGGACCACAGAGCTTATGTCTGTTTGCATACCTGCCTTGGCAACATAATATCACATAATTTCCCATAATCTGTGCGCTATCACTACATAATATTCCATGCTGATTTTGTTCAGCTGTTATGATACAAAAGCTACACTGTTGGATCTTTTCTAATGGAATAAAATATTGGGGCCAACTTCTAGACTCTGTACTGTTTTGTCCTGAGTGCCACCACCTGCTGTGATAATGACACCAACAAGGTGTGTGGGCTATAGGCCTTTATCATTATCAGGTGAAATTCAGCATGAGGGTTTGCGCTCAGGCTAGAATGGAAGGCTGCTGGTGCATAGGAGAAAAAATATCTGTTGAGTTCAAAGGTACTCACACTCAAAACCATGGAAAATAATAAATCAGGGAGGCCGAAATGCAAAAAAAGTATATACTTAATCCATTCTCGAAAGAAATTGAAAGTGTAAGGGGCTATAAAGATTATAATTTTTTTGCATAGGTTTCGGCCTTATGCCTTAATCAGTGCTGTAAAAACAAATTAAGGAGACACACCTGCTGCGTAACAGGTGCAACAAGTGTAAGCAGATCATTTATTAGATACTGGTGAATATATATATACATATATATATATATATATACATACACACACACACATACATACATACATACATACATACATACATACATACATACATACATATATACACAGCTGTGGAAAAAATTAAGAGACCACTGCACATTTTTCTTAAATAAGCATTTCTTCATGTATGACAGCCATTCCATTCCAGTGTCTGTTGAATTCCAACACAGGCACACCTCATTCTACTGAATTAGGTACTGATTAGGTGATCACATGAACCAAATCTTATTTAACGAGGAAAAGTATAAAAACCACTGCTGTGGTCATCACTATCCTCTTGCAATAGGACCAGCTGGATGGCAAAAACAGTGCTAATAGTACCTCAAAAGTAATATTAATCAAAAAATAACTATTGACCATGCCAAAAGAGTTGAAAAGGAAAGTTTTGAGTGAGAAAAAGAAGGGTTCAATTCTGGCTTTACTGGCAGAGGGATACAGTGAGCGTCAGGTTGCTTCCATCCTTAAAATTTCAAAGACGGCGGTTCATAAGAACAAGGTCAAGCAGCAGACATTGGGGACATCAAAGCTACAGACCGGCAGAGGGCGAAAACGACTCTCTACTGACCGGGATGACCGCCAACTCATTTGAATGTCACTCAACAACCGTAGGATGACATCAAGTGACCTATAAAAAGAATGGCAAACGGCAGCTTGGGTGAAGTGCACGGCGAGGACGGTTCGAAACAAGCTCCTAGGGGCTGGGCTGAAGTCGTGCAAAGCAAGAAAAAAGCAAAAGACCATAAGGATTGGACCGTAGAGGACTGGAGTAAGGTCATCTTCTCTGATGAGTCCAATTTTCAGCTTTGCCCAACACCTGGTCGTTTAATGGTTAGACGGAGACCTGGAGAGGCCTACAAGCCACAGTGTCTCACACCCACTGTGAAATTTGGTGGAGGATCAGTGATGATCTGGGGGTGCTTCAGCAAGGCTGGAATCTGGCAGATTTGTCTTTATGAAGGACGCATGAATCAAGCAACGTACAAGGTTGTCCTGGAAGAAAACTTGCTTCCCTTTGCACTGACATTGTTCCCCAACTCTGAGGATTGGTTTTTCCAGCAGGACAATGTGCCATGCCACACAGCCACGTCAATCAAGGTGTGGATGGAGGACCACCAGATCAAGACCATGTCATGGCCAGCCCAATCTCCAGACCTGAACCCCATTGAAAACTTCTGGAATGTGATCAAGAGGAAGATGGATGGTCACAAGCCATCAAACAAAGCCGAGCTGCTTGACGTTTTGCGCCAGGAGTGGCATAAAGTCACCCAACATCAATGTGAAAGACTGGTGGAGAGCATGCCAAGACGCATGAAAGCTGTGATTGAAAATCAGGGTTATTCCACCAAATAATGATTTCTGAACTCTTCCTAAGTTAAAACATTACTATTGTGTTGTTTAAAAATGAACATGAACTTATTTTCTTTGCATTATTCGAGATCTGACAACACTGCATCTTTTTTGTTATTTTGACCAGTTGTCATTTTCTGCAAATAAATGCTCCAAATGACAATATTTTTATTTGGAATTTGGGAGAAATGTTGTCAGTAGTTTATAGAATAAAACAAAAATGTTATTTTTACCCAAACACATAACTATAAATAGTAAAACCAGAGAAACTGATAATTTTGCAGTGGTCTCTTATTTTTTTCCGCAGTTGTATACACACACACACACACACACATACATACATACATACATACTACCGTTCAAAAGTTTGGGGTCACTTAGAAATGTCCTTGTTTTTGAAAGAAAAGCAATTTTCTTGTCAATTAAAATAACATCCAATTGATCAGAAATACAGTGTAGACATTGTTAATGTTGTAAATGGCTATTGTAGCTGGAAACGGCTGATTTGTAATGGAATATCTACATAGGCGTACAGAGGCCCATTATCAGCAACCATCAGTCCTGTGTTCCAATGGTACGTTGTGTTTGCTAATTTATCATTTTAAAAGGCTAATTGATCATTAGAAAACCCTTTTGAAATTATGTTAGCACAGCTGAAAACTGTTGTGCTGATTAAATAAGCAATAAAACGTGCCTTCTTGAGACTAGTTGAGTATCTGGAGCATCAGCAGTTGTGGGTTTGATTACAGGCTCAAAATGGCCAGAAACAAATAACTTTCTTCTGAAACTCATCAGAAATGAAGGCTATTCCATGCGAGAAATTGCCAAGAAACTAAAGTTCTCGTACAGCGCTGTGTACTACTCCCTTCACAGAACAGCGCAAACTGGCTCTAACCAGAAAGAAAGAAAGAGGAGTGGGAGGCACCGGTGCACAACTGAGCAAGAGGACAAATACATTAGTGTCTAGTTTGAGAAACAGGTGCCTCACAGGTCCTCAACTGGCAGCTTCATTAAATAGTACCCGCAAAACACCAGTCTCAACGTCAACAGCGAAGAGGCGACTCCAGGTTGCTGACCTTCTAGGTAGAGTTGCAAAGAAAAAGCCATATCTCAGACTGCCCATCTTAATCTTTTATTTTTATTGGCCAGTCTGGGATATGGCTTTTTCTTTACAACTGATGTTATTTTAATGGACAAAAAAATTGCTTTTCTTTCCAAAACAAGGAAATGTCTAAGTGACCCCAAACTTTTGAACGGTAGTGTATATATACAGTATCTCACAAAAGTGAGTACACCCCTCACATTTTTGTAAATATTTGAGTATATCTTTTCATGTGACAACACTGAAGAAATGACACTTTGTTACAATGTAAAGTAATGAGTGTACAGCTTGTATAACAGTGTAAATTTGTTGTCCCCTCACAATAACTTAACACACAGCCATTAATGTCTAAACCGCTGGCAACAAAAGTAAGTACACCCCTAAGTGGAAATGTCCAAATTGGGCCCAATTAGCCATTTTCCCTCCCCGGTGTCATGTGACTCGTTAGTGTTACAAGGTCTCAGGTGTGAATGGGGAGCAGGTGTGTTCAATTTGGTGTCATCGCTCTCATACTCCCTCATACTGGTCACTGGAAGTTCAACATGGCACCTCATGGCAAAGAACTCTCTGAGGATCTGAAAAAAAGAATTGTTGCTCTACATAAAGATGGCCTGGGCTATAAGAAGATTGCCAAGACCCTGAAACTGAGCTGCAGCACGGTGGCCAAGACCATACAGCGGTTTAACAGGACAGGTTTCACTCAGAACAGGCCTCGCCATGGTCGACCAAAGAAGTTGAGTGCACGTGCTCAGCGTCATATCCAGAGGTTGTCTTTGGGAAATAGATATAGATGTATGAGTGCTGCAAGCATTGCTGCAGAGGTTGAAGGTGTGGGGGGTCAGCCTGTCAGTGCTCAGACCATACGCCGCACACTGCATCAAATTGGTCTGCATGGCTGTCGTCCCAGAAGGAAGCCTCTTCTAAAGATGATGCACAAGAAAGCCCGCAAACAGTTTGCTGAAGACAAGCAGACTAAGGACGGATTACTGGAACCATGTCCTGTGGTCTGATGAGACCAAGATAAACTTATTTGGTTCAGATGGTGTCAAGCGTGTGTGGCGGCAACCAGGTGAGGAGTACAAAGACAAGTGTGTCTTGCCTACAGTCAAGCATGGTGGTGGGAGTGTCATGGTCTGGGGCTGCATGAGTGCTGCCGGCATTGGAGAGCTACAGTTCATTGAGGGAACCATGAATGCCAACATGTACTGTGACATACTGAAGCAGAGCATGATCCCCTCCCTTCGGAGACTGGGCCGCAGGGCAGTATTCCAACATGATAACGACCCCAAACACACCTCCAAGATGACCACTGCCTTGCTAAAGAAGCTGAGGGTAAAGGTGATGGACTGGCCAAGCATGTCTCCAGACCTAAACCCTATTGAGCATCTGTGGGGCATCCTGAAACAGAAGGTGGAGGAGTGCAAGGTCTCTAACATCCACCAGCTCTGTGATGTCGTCATAGAGGAGTGGAAGAGGACTCCAGTGGCAACCTGTGAAGCTCTGGTGAACTCCATGCCCAAGAGGGTTAAGGCAGTGCTGGAAAGTGATGGTGGCCACACAAAATATTGACACTTAATGGCTGTGTGTTGTGTTATTTTGAGGGGACAGCAAATTTACATTTACAATTACATGATTTAGCAGACGCCCTTATCCAGAGCGACTTACAAATTTACACTGTTATACAAGCTGTACACTCACTACTTTACATTGTAGAAAAGTGTCATTTCTTCAGTGTTGTCACATGAAAAGATATACTCAAATATTTACAAAAATGTGAGGGGTGTACTCACTTGTGAGATACTGTATATATCATTATTAACCACAGGAGGGAGATAGAGAGCTAATAGTGGTGCGTTAAAGTGTTTCTCTTGTTTACTGCTAAACTGTTTACCGCTTTGTTGTTTGAAATGCAGATTGACCTTTTAATGTTTTTGTTTTGTGTAAAAACCATGTATCACAACATACTAATTTAATTATATTTAAAAATAAATGTACATCAGTTTTGTTAAACAATCAGAAATGATTGTGTAACAGGCTTAAAACATAAAAAATTAAAAAATGACTGTGCAATCACTATAATATTTAGGCCTACAAGAAATATATTTTTTGCTGTGTTTAAAACATTTGTACATTAATTTAGTTTATTAAATCCAAAATTATTGTGCAACAGGCTTAAAAAAATATTATTTAGTGTCAAGTCCTCCCTCAATCGGCAGACAAGAAAAGATGAGAGATGGAGCCAACATCCCTGTCAACGAGGCCCAAACTGATTCCAGTCCACCTCAGGCTGAGACTGTGAAAGTTAAGGATAAACCTCAAGGTACACCACAAATGTTTCTATTTTCAAGCTAGAATCCTTAGTTGTTACATCTATATATTTTTTTACTTATAAATTAATTATATATACCTATTGATTGTTGAATAATATAATTTATGAATGCCTCACGAGCTTAGTTCAACTGTCGTACCCTATCAGAACCCAAAATATAAGCTTGTTTTACTCCAATGTTGGTAAGCAATGTAAATGTAAACAGACACTGTATAGCCTCAAAACATGGTATCATGGATGGTCAGTCCTTGCATCCATACAGTGGCTTGCAAAAGTATTCACCCCCCTTGGCATTTTTCCTATTTTGCTGCCTTACAACCTGGAATTAAAATGGATTTTGGGGGGATTTGTATCATTTCATTTACACAACATGCCTACCACTTATTGTGAAACAAACAAGAAATAAGACAAAAAAACAGAAAACTTGAGCGTGCATAACTATTCAACCCCCCAAAGTCAATACTTTGTAGAGCCACCTTTTGCAGCAATTACAGCTGCAAGTCTCTTGGGGTATGTCTCTATAAGCTTGGCACATCTAGCCACTGGGATTTCTGCCCATTCAAGGCAAAACTGCTCCAGCTCCTTCAAGTTGGATGGGTTCCGCTGGTGTACAGCAATCTTTAAGTCATACCACAGATTCTCAATTGGATTGAGGTCTGAGCTTTGACTAGGCCATTCCAAGACATTTAAATATTTCCCCTTAAACCACTTGAGTGTTGCTTTAGCAGTATGCTTAGGGTCATTGTCCTGCTGGAAGGTGAACCTCCGTCCCAGTCTTAAATCTGTGGAAGACTGAAACAGGTTTCCCTCAAGAATTTCCCTGTATTTAGCGCCATCCATCATTCCTTCAATTCTGACCAGTTTCCCAGTCCCTGTCGATGAAAAACATCCCCACAGCATGATGCTGCCACCACCATGCTTCACTGTGGGGATGGTGTTCTCGGGGTGATGAGAGGTGTTGGGTTTGCGCCAGACATAGCGTTTTCCTTGATGGCCAAAAAGCTCAAATTTTAGTCTCATCTGACCAGAGTACCTTCTTCCATATGTTTGGGGAGTCTCCCACATGCCTTTTGGCGAACACCAAACGTGTTTGCATATTTTTTCTTTAAGAAATGGCTTTTATCTGGCCACTCTTCCGTAAAGCCCAGCTCTGTGGAGTGTACGGCTTAAAGTGGTCCTATGGACAGATACTCCAATCTCCGCTGTGGAGCTTTGCAGCTCCTTTAGGGTTATCTTTGGTCTCTTTGTTGCCTCTCTGATTAATGCCCTCCTTGCCTGGTCCGTGAGTTTTGCTGGGCGGCCCTCTCTTGGCAGGTTTGTTGTGGTGCCATATTCTTTCAATTTTTTTATAATGGATTTAATGGTGCTCCGTGGGATGTTCAAAGTTTCTGATATTTTTTTATAACCCAACCCCTGATCTGTACTTCTCCACAACTTTGTCCCTGACCTGTTTGGAGAGCTCCTTGGTCTTCATGGTGCCGCTTCCTTGGTGGTGCCCCTTGCTTAGTAGTGTTGCAGACTCTGGGGCCTTTCAGAACAGGTGTATATATACTGAGATCATGTGACACTTAGATTGCACAAAGGTGGACTTTATTTAACTAATTATGTGACTTCTGTAGGTAATTGATTGCACCAGATCATATTTAGGGGCTTCATAGCAAAGGGGGTGAATACATATGCACGCACCACTTTTCTGTTATTTATGTTTTAGGATATTTTGAAAAAATATATTTTTTTCATTTCACTTCACCAATTTTGACTCTTGTGTATGTCCATTACATGAAATAAAAATAAAAATCCATTTAAATTACAGGTTGTAATGCAACAAAATAGGAAAAACACCAAGGGGGACGAATACTTTTGCAGGGCACTGTAGCTCCGTCTATGCATTTGAGAGTGGTTACATTTCTCCAGGCCCATCCCTCAGCTTTTGACCAAAAACAGAGGCGGGGTCACTGCTTTGTTATTGCTTCAATTAAGGATTATAGTGTTAAATTTAATTACAGTATTAAATTATAAGTATTGTTTAGATAGGTTTTTATATTGTGTAGTAAGATACAAAATGTCTATCAAAAAGGTATTACTTTTCTACTTCTCTAGTTCTTGAGCCCTTTGAGGCAGATCAGCTTGTCTAGTTGTCTGGCCCTCTGAGGCAGATCAGCTTGTCTAGTTGTCTGGCCCTCTGAGGCAGATCAGCTTGTCTAGTTGTCTGGCCCTCTGAGGCAGATCAGCTTGTCTAGTTGTCTGGCCCTCTGAGGCAGATCAGCTTGTCTAGTTGTCTGGCCCTCTGAGGCAGATCAGCTTGTCAAGTTGTCGGGCCCTCTGAGGCAGATCAGCTTGTCTAGTTGTCTGGCCCTCTGAGGCAGATCAGCTTGTCTAGTTGTCTGGCCCTCTGAGGCAGATCAGCTTGTCTAGTTGTCTGGCCCTCTGAGGCAGATCAGCTTGTCTAGTTGTCTGGCCCTCTGAGGCAGATCAGGACCAGGGTCCCCATAAGGATGAATATTACGTACGTAAGTCCATATGTGGTAAGACCCAGTTGATATAGTTAATACGTGAAAATGGAATGAAAAATGTATTGTGCAAAATATAAGTAAGTGTTATTTAATGTTTGATGAACACAAAATATATGTAGGCCTGCTGATATTCATGTCACCTTTCTCTCCTGTCTCTAGCACCCTGAGTAGTTCCAAAAGCTGTCACATTTACACTTGAGGAGAGTCTTCCCTCTAAACCCGAGGATAATTATTAATTGTAAAAAAAAAAAAAAAAAAGTCACATACTCTACATATAATCTCAATAATTAAATGGTAAACCTAATAATCAACGTTTCGGGGAATGCAGTGCCTTCTAAAGAGAGTAATTAATTAACACAAAGTATGCTGCTTGAGTGGAAACCCTGGATCAGATCACCGACCACTGACTCATTTAATCACTTAAAAGGACTGAATGTTGAAGAGGAAGTAGTTTACTGATCAACAAGCTGTTTTTTCTATCCATGTGCATTTTCTTCAGCTTCACCAATTTTGAGTTGTCATTGCTGGTCATTCACCACATTGGAGTTGGCTAATAAAGCAAAAGGTAATTAGGTTTAATTGAAAATCACAATTAATTTATTAATGATTAAATCAGTCATACTTCTGTGAAATATGAACATAGTAAAAAGACAACTTAAAACAGATGTTTTATGTGTAAACAGAACAAAAAGATGAGAATTTAAAACACATAAATCAAAGTTGTCACGGTGGCTCCATTGGATGGAACTGGCAGGATATCCTCATCTTCTCATGATTGAGTTAAGTTTTTGCCTCATCAGCTGAGCTTGCCTAATTCGCATGGCAGCTCTCACGATCTTCTTCACTCTTGGGTCTGCACAGTACTTCCTCCCATTGGCATGTAATCTACAGTACAAGAAGAGAGTGGGACATTGTGGGTGCATTTCAGATCTTTACAATGCCTGGAGAAGTATTTTGCATCTAATCAACCACATTAATATGATAATGGTCCTCTAATCTGTGTAGAAAATGTGTATCTGGAACGCACCCCATGACAGTCTTATTGGCATATGTTTTTGTGTAACAGAAAAAGTAGATAGGGAATCTTGAAAGATAAGACCAGAGGCGTCATTCCCATAGATTTGCTCAGAATTATTTTTTTTTTTTTTTCTCCAGATGTTAAATGAATTACTAAACTTCATTTTTAAGCCCACATTTTATAATTGTTTATAAAAAAAGATCTGTCAGCGGTATTTTGCGGAGGGGGCCCACTGACTGGACCAGGCAAAGAGTAACCCCCCTACCCATTCTTCCTAGTAAGTGGTTCCTTCCTAGGTGCATCACGGAGCAAAGATATGGTAGGCAGGACACTAGACACTCTAGTGTGTGCAGACCACAGGCGGCCGGTAGCAACTTAATTTGGGAGGACGGTCTCATAGTAATGGCTGGAAAGGAATATATGGAATGGTATCGAACACATCAAAAACATGGTTTCCATGTGTTTAATACCATTCACTCCATTCCAGCTATTATTATGAGATGTCCTCCCTTCAGCAGCCTCCTGTAGTGCAGACAGTATCATCAGTGGAGGAAGAGAAAGAGTTTGATTTGATTTTAGCTGCCGGTGATGGGCAGGACTTGCAGGAGGTATGTTTGAACAAGCTATGTAGCTTATTTATTCATTCGTGATGAATAAATAAAAAATATAAATACATGTTGTTTCTCTATAATACCAGCCACCTAGCAATTTTATGAAGTTGCTTTAGCTAGTCAGCTAGATAGGTTATCAATCTCCCAACCTAATAACTAGCTACCAAGCCATTTCAGGTTAATCAAGATTGAGTAGCTTGTCTAACTAATCTCTGTTGGCATGCCTATGGGGGTTGTTGTATTAGCAAAGACGGTAGCCTGCCGTACATGCAGTGGTGTAAAGTACTTAAGTAAAAATACTTTAAAGAACTACTTAAGTCGTTTTTTGGGGGGGTATCTGTATTTGACTTTTTATATTTTTGCCAATTTTTACTTTACTACATTCCTAAAGAAAATAATGTACTTTTTACGCCATACATTTTCCCTGACACCCAAAAGTACTCGTTACATTTTGACAGGAAAATGGTCCAATTCACACACTTATCAAGAGAACATCCCTGGTTATCTCTACTGCCTCTGATCTGGTGGACTCACTAAACACCAATGCTTTGTTTGTAAATTATGTCTGAGTGTTGGAGTGTACCCCTGGCTATCCGTCAATAAAAAATATATATGAAAATATTGTGCCGTCTAGTTTGCTTAATATAAGGAATTTGAAATTATTTTTACTTTTACTTTTGATACTTCAGTACATTTTAGCAATTCCATTTACTTTTGATACTTAAGTATATTTAAAACCGAATATTTGTAGACTTTTACTCAAGTTGTATTTTACTGAGTGACTTTCTTGAGTCATATTCTATTAAGGTATCTTCACTTTTACTCAAGTATGACAATTTAGTACTTTTTCCACCACTACCTCCATGCAATCTATATGCACTATTTTCTTTAGCGAAATTGTGACAATACAGGACAAGTAGTGAGGACTCACACAACAGCGTCGATCTCACATGCACCATGGCTGTGTTGGACGTCATATCGTTCCACTCGCATTAGTATGCTTAAAGGAATGCTCCTGGATGTCCCAACACAACATTTTGGAATGGCTCCTGAAAGAGGCAGTTATAACCATGTCAGAGCTACACAAAGATACAGAATAACCAATCCCAAAAAATGCCAAATGAAAATCCATCAATACTGAATCAATTAAATTCCAGAGCAATTAAAAACCAGCAAGACCACACCCATCGAGGACTGGAGTTGTGCACACAGTATATTAATAACATTTTCAAGGGAGCATCACATTACCTTGGATGGAGTAGATGGTGACACACAGCATAAGAGCCAGAACCCTGAGATCCATCAATGAGATTTGGAGTCCTACACTATCTGGTTGATTTAGATCTATGCCACTGTCTAATCTGGTTGATTTAGATATTTGTCCCAGACTCCTGTTTGCCTGTTCTGATCCATCTACTACTCTGAATGGGGTCACTGGCTGCTAATATCAGCAAAAAAAAAAAAAAAAAAAAAAACACTCCTCTCTACAGGTCTGCATGCCTATTGGCTGATTCTTTAACGGCAAAAAACTCACTGATGACTGATATGTGAAGTGAAAGAGAAAGAGAAAGCCATGATGTGTTAATACCTATGCATTTTCATGCAGATTTTATTATGATGGGGGAAAAAAAACTTGAGGACAACCAGATAACTAAAATGTTAAAAATAAAAAATATTCTGTAAATCAGTGAATGTAAACATTCCCACTGCATAATTTCATTTAAATAAACATATAAAACAACAATACATTAAGAAACATAAAACCCTTTAACACCCTTAAATTAAATTTGTTACAAAATAAAACATAACAAATAAAATACTAGTAAACAAGGAAGGATCTCCTTACAATTTGTTCATAAAACCTGGATATAGCTTTGACAGAATATGGTCCAGTTAACTCATTCAGTTTGGCAAAAACAACAAATAGCATTAACTCCCTCCATCCCATGGGTTATGAATCTGCAACAGACACAAAAATAGCATAAGTCAGTGTAAACCACTGCTTGGCTAAATACTTGATTCTGCTTGAGAAGGTGTTGGTTATTTATATGTATATAAAAATACATGCAAGAACAACGGCATGCACACTCAGACAGGCAAAATTATGGTGTGTTGGGTTGTGGGAGGCAGCGTGGTATAGTAATGAAATGTCAATTAATAGAGCTGACATAATTCCCTATTACACATGACAGAGACATGTCTGCACACAATATATTACACAATGTTATGCCCTGCAGGCCAGAACTATGACTTACCCGTCATTCTCCAGGAGGGGTTGGGGGTACTGTGAGAGACAGAGGGGCTCTGATCCTGGCCATCTGGAAAATGCTGCAGAGACACAAGACAGACAACATCACAAATTCATCCACATTTCTTTATTAATGGATATTAAATGAACACTTGGGGCACATTAATTGTGTCAGTTTGGCTAATCTTGTTTTCTCATTAAAAAGTCAGCTCCTAAAAATCAACCATGATTCCCAGAAATGATCTGGGGTGGTTTGGAAAAAAACAAAGACGGTTCAACCTACAGTGTATCAATTCAAAAAGCCAATTGGCAATCGTGAATAGTTAGGTGGTATGTTGCGTGATCTTTCAGATGGGGCTTGTACTGACATGTTTTAGAGTAAGGTTTCCCAAACTCGGTCCTGAGCCCCCCCGGGTGCACATTTTGGTTTTTGCACTAGCACTCATCATCAAGCTTTGTTTATTTGAATCAGCTGTGTAGAGCTAGGGCAAAAACCAAAACGTGCACCCAGGGGGGGCCCCAGGACCGAGTTTGGGAAACCATGTTTTAGAGACTAGGCCTACAGTCTAGTTATTTTAAAGGTCAACTGCTCCTTAGAACCAACTTATCTGGTTTTAAACAGCCTATGTGGCATCAATATGAATCAGAAACATTCATTATTCTTTCAAAATTGACTACAAAGTGTAAATAGTATAATTTTGGTCATAAACAGTGGTGTGCATTCATGGAGCCAAGGGAAGCCAGGCTTCCCCCAAAAAGTGTTACATAATTTCCTTCAATTCGCAAGAGGCTGAATGTATCTCACCGGAGAAAGCATCCAAGCGAGCGAAACAGCGTCTATCTGTCTCTGTAAGCCATCTATCTGATGCTGTCTGGTCATAAAGAGTATGACATTGTTGCCGCCTGTAGCATTGAATGCAAGGGAAGCCAGCGAGCATTTGGCCTCCCTTGATAAAAAAAAAGTATTAGATAGTAACCAATCAGGGTTGAGCTAAACTGAGTGAGCTGTTTTGTGAAAGGTCCTGGCGCACCAAAAAAAAGTGTTAAGGGAAGCCAGTTTGGATTTGGCATTGCTCCTATCAAATCGCATCGAGCGCATACGTCATTGACAGAAACAACTTGAATTGTTGCATCTCGTTGTGTTGCTGTCCTCCAGTGGCTAGCTAGCTAGCTAAAATTGGCACTTTCCTACATTAGCCATGGATGGAGATAGGGATTTGGACTTTTACTTAATTCTCCGTACTGGCCAATGATTATAATGGCAATTCTGATCCAACCATTAATTCACACATTGTGCCTCTGGCCTGAGAGGATGGAAGTGTAATATGTAGCTAGATTTAGAAGGCTGTCAACTCCGTCAGAAATACACAGGTTTCAGATTTATTCAATTATTTTCAGGTTTTTGCTCTCAAGGTCACACTTTTTTTTTTTGTTGAAAAACAACATTGGATGTTCTAAGTCCATAACAATGCAGTAGACCACTTTTGAGGACTGGGTAAAATCTAAGAAATGTTTATTTGAGTTACCCTTTAATTCAAGTGCACAGACACCTAGCACTGTTGTTTGGTTAGCAGTGTTTCTGTAGCACATGAGATGGAGCTTGCTAAACAAATGGCCACTGGATTGATGTAAATAATCATGATATAATTTCATTCTGCCAGGAAGGCATAGGCTACTTTGTAGCTAGTTAACACTTAATTGAGAAGATTTTTGGGAAAGCCATTCCATCTACCAGAAGACTGTTGGGTCTATCATTAGCATTGCTATATTTTCTTGTTCCTTTTCCTGTTTGAAACCTGGACATTTTACTTCATATTATGAGGCATGTCTTACCTTTCTTCAAAGTACCCTATATAGCCAAAATGCACCATAGAAACGTGGAGACAATTATTTTATAAAGACTTCCTCGTATGCGTTCTCCTGTTCTATTGGGTTTCTTTCAACTTTCTTTCATTGTCTAGCAGCCAAAGGCATTATCCTAGTCATATTAGCAAACCTTGATGGTTGTTGCATTTTTTGATTTCTTTCTACATTTCTAACGGATATTTCCATGAAACCGCTCGCATGTGTGGTGTGCATTTTAGAACTGTATTTTCCCGCAAATTGAATTTTGGAACATTCACACGCAGGTCTACCGCCGTGTGCACACTGCTGCGCCTAAAATGTGAACAAAGTTGATCAACATTTTAAGCTAAACATTCTGAACTGTTCCATCAGCCTTATTAATTGATATGGCGTATACACTGTATCTCCACTATACTACTTTGATACACATTAAGGGAGTTCATGTGAGTATACGCAGTGCCCACAGAAAAATAAGTGGGTATATGGCGTATACCCTCCAATACACCACAGGTAAGTAGAGAAGTTTTGTTTATAGCTAGCTAGCTACATCATTATTTGGTAGCTTAGTATCATAGCGGCATAGCCTATAATACTGTGATGTAACTAGCTAAATACATGTGCCTAACATGCAATTTGAGAGGAAGATTTGCATAGCTAACATTGTACCTGAAGACAGGTTTGCTCCCTGGTAGCTAACGTTAGCTAGCTAGCTCATAATCACGCAAACCTGACGACGTTTGACGCATGTTGCCAGCTTGCTTTCAACAATGTTTCAACTCAAACTGGCTAGCTACTGTCCTTGTGTCGTGATTGAATGGCAAAAACACCCAAGAAACACCCACATCAAACCACACCCCCCAAGACAACTCTTGTTTGCCTTCAGTCATGGCCGCTAGCATTTCTTAATGAGCAATGATAAAAAACAAGGCCAAATCAGGATGTGCAGACACCCTTTAATGGTTCAACAACACCATATCCTGACTGCTATCTATACGCAGATGTACCTACACCAGTTCTAGCAATAGACCAAAATGTACCCAACCAGTTCTATAGACTGACATTTCAAGAAGATGTGTGTAATTTCATTGAGAAACAATGATAACCTGGATCCAGCATTAATACATAGGCCATTCAACTCTACACCATCTGTCCAATCACATTAAGTCTGCCTCTACATCTCTCCCTCCATTTATCCATCCTTTCTCCCTCTTCCCTCTCCTCATCATTGCCTCTCACCTGTTGGATCTGCTGGATCTCCCTCATAGCCAATCGGATGGAAGGATACAACCGGGGGACGGGCCTGCTCTTGTGGTCCCTCTTGTCCTCCTCTTCTTCCCACTCTCCTCTCTCCCTGTCCCTCCCTCCGCGGGCCTCCCCTCCTCTAGCCTCGGCCCGGTGTCTGCGGTCAGATATCCGCCTGAGGACAGGGGGTCTCTGGGACTCCAGGCTGGGGCTCTGCCCCGGGGGCAGGAAGAGCCGTTGTAGCTCCAGGTGGACGGGGGTCGACTCGCCCTCCTCCTCCTCCCCAGACTTGGAGCTCCCGTGGTCGGCTGAAGCCAGGAGGTCCAGGCCCTTCAAGTCCTCGTAGTCTGTGTTCTGGTCACATGTCTGAAACAACAGATTAAAATTAGCTTACATTAAATCTGGAACAGTGCATGCATGTAGATTGTAGAACACTTGCTATAAGCTTTCATGGCTCTTCCCAGACTACATCAAATGCATAAATGTTTGATGATGCATTCTTATTGTTTAATATTACACACAGATCCTGGCAGACCCTGTTACAACTGTGGGTATATTCAAGACAGTATTTGACAGGAGCCAGACCCTAAAGGGTGTTTGACCCGATGCTGACCTGTCCGCAGGGGGTGGTAAGCAGCTCGTTGAAGGGCTTGATGCCCACCCGGCTGTGGTGCTGCACCAGGTCAGGCAGGGAGGGGTGAGCCTTATCCTCCCCCAGGATCACATACTTCCCGTTGGACTGCATCTCGATCATAAAGTGCCTGCAGCGGTTCGCACCCCTGACAGCGGATAGACGGAGAGGCCAAGGTCAGAGGGTAAAGGGTACACATAGGTCACAAAGGATTAGGGCCAAACGGGAGGTTAGGGGTTTAATGTCTTAGATTCATCCACCAAATGACACATATGTTTAAATCCAGTTTGTCATCCTCAGTCTTACTTGTATGTTAGTGTGTAGCCCTCCCGGCTCTGTCCCACACGAATCAGAAAGCAGCCCACAGGCTTGTCCGTCATAAGATCCTCTGCTTGTCTGTAGAGGAGACATACACAGAAAGACTTGTTAAAACCACAACGAAATCTGAATGAGAATGTGCGTACATGTGCATGTGTGTTTGGCATCCTCTCTTACTGACCTGCGTGTGATCATGCCATGGAACCAGCAGGGGAAGGCTCCATTGTGGACCACCTTGCGGGCCTGCGTCTCCTTGAACCAGCGGATGGTGTTCTTCCTCTTCTTGCTCCTCTCCCTGGCCCGCTCCTCTCCCCCTGCCTGGCCCACCAACTCAGCCAGTTCAATGTGCACCTCCAGGTTGTCAAAGGGAGTGGCCTGGGAGAGACAGAGGGAACCGTATAGGGTAAATCTTAGGGTCATTTAAGGCTCAGTTTAGGGTCAAATTTAGTCATCAAAGACTGGGAGTGGATGTCAGGGTATAGAGTGGGAGGGCGATTGTCGTAGGGTACAAGATCAGTCAATAGCATGGTTCCCACTAACATGCTGTCTGCGTGCTAGCCAGTGCTTGCTAGCACCAGAGATATTTATAACAGAGAGACAACATGAGATTCCTTCCTGCAAATTACTTCTTACAGTTCTCAATTAAATAAAGGTTACCAGTGTAGACTCTTGAGTGTGGCTCACCTCAAATGGTTTGCTGCGGGGCCGTGGGACAGGGGCCAGGTGGATAGCTGTGGGCAGGATGGAGCGAGGCCGGGGCTGTGGCTTCTTCTTCCTGGGTAGGGGCACGGGTGGAGAGAATGGCCCTGAGACACACAGACACCCCGGTTAAAGCTACACTGACTGTACAAAACATTAAGGACACCTGCTCTTTCCATGACATACACTGACATGGGTGATTCTAGCTGAAAGTTATGATCCCTTATTGATGTCACTTTTTAAATCCACTTCAATCAGTGTAGATGAAAGGGAGGAGACAGGTTAAAGAAGGATCTTTAAGCGTTGAGACAATTGAGACATGGATTGTGTATGTGTCATTCAGAGTGTAAATGGGCAAGACAAAATATTTAAGTGCCTTTGAACGGGGTAGCCAGGCGCACCGGTTTGTGTCAAGAACTGCAACGTTGCTGGGTTTTTCATGCTCAACAGTTTCCTGTGTATCAAGAATGGTCCACCACCCACAGGCCATCCAGCCAACTTGACAACTATAGGAAGCATTGGAGCCAACATGGGCCAGCATCCCTGTGGAACGCTTTCGACACCTTGTAGAGTCCATGCCCCGACGAATTGAGCCTGTTCTGAGGGCAAAAGTGTGGGGGGGCGGGGGTGTAACTCAATATTAGGAAGATGTTCTTAATGTTCTGTACACTCAGTGTATACATACAGTGAGTGACAAGGATCCTTACACATTCTTGAATGCTGAATTCTTTATTTAAGTCATACTGAAATGTATTTGTCAACGTGCACATAGAGGGGTAGAGAGAGAAAGAGTTCGGAGAAGGGTGGAGGTAAAGAACAAAAATTTAACAGTGGTAGGGAGAGAGAGAACAAGTAGGCAGCAATTACAGCCTTGAGTCTTCTTGTGTATGACACTACAAGCTTAGCCTGATAAAGGCCTGATTGGTGGAGTACTGCAGAGATGGTTGTCTTTCTGGAAGGTTCTCCCATCTCCACAGAGTGACCATCGGGTTCTTGGTCACCTCCTTGACCAAGGCCCTTCTCCCCCGATTGCTCAGTTTGGCCGGGCGGCCAGCTCTAGGAAGAGTCTTGGTGGTTCCAAACTTCTTCCATTTAAGAATCATGGAGGCCACTGTGTTCTTGGGGACCTTCAATGCTGCAGACATTTTTTGGTATCCTTCCCCAGATCTGGGCCTCGACACAATCCTGTCTCGGAGCTCTACGGACATTTCCTTCAACCTCATGGCTTGGTTTTTGCACTGTCAACTGTGGAACCTTATATGTCCAATCAATTGAATTTACCACAGGTGGATTCCAATCAAGTTGCAGAAACATCTCAAGGATGATCAATGGAAACAGGATGCACCTGAGCTCAATTTCGAGTCTCATAGCAAACGGTCTGAATACTTATGTAAATAAGGTATTTCTGTTTTCTATGTTTAATACATTTGCAAATATTTCTAAAAACCAGTTCTCGCTTTGTCATTATGGGGTATTGTGTGTAGATTGATGCTGACTTTTAAAAATGTAATCCATTTTAGAATAAGGCCGTAACGTAACAAAATGTGGAAAAAGTGAAGGGGTCTGAATACTTTCCGAATGCACGGTTGGTGAGTAAGAGACGAGAGGGAGAAAGAGATAGAAGGAAAACGATATTCTGTGTCCTTACTCTTGTTCTCCTGCTCCATGTCCAGTCGCCTCCTCATCTCCTCCTCCAGCTCCTGCTTCCTCATCTTCTCCTCCAACTCCCTGGCTTCTCTCTCCTCCCTCTCTCTCTGGGCCTGCCTCTGTCTGTGCACCTCCGCCAGCAGGGACAGGTACTTCCTCCTGCAGCGCAGTGAACGGTAGTCTGCAAACACACAGCAACAGTGAGAATGTGAAGAGAGAGAGTGAGAGATGCAGTGATGAGACGTAGAAAGGAGAGAGACATAGGGAGGAGAGAAACATTACTAATGAATGGCCACTTTAAAGAAATGGAACACTAGCTACTTTAATAATGTTTACATATCGGCATTACTCATCTCATATGTATATACTGTATTCTATACTATTCTACTGTATCTTAGTCCATGCTTCTCTGACATTGCTTGTCCATATGTATATATTCTTAATTTATTCCTTACTTAGATTTGTGTGTGTTGGGTATATGTTGTGAAATTGTTAGATATTACTTGTTAGATATTACTGCACTGTCGGAGCTAGAAGCACAAGCATTTCGCTACACCCGCAATAACATCTGCTAAACACGTGTATGTGACCAATAAAATGTGATTTTATTTGTATTTGTGATAAAGGACCACATTACACGCAAAATGATGCTACAGTAAGCACAGGCCATGAAATCAAGATACCAGACAGTATGCCATAGAAACGATCATCCATCTTGCAGGGGGGTGGGGGGTTGCAACGCAAAGACTGAGGGTAGCACTGCATGTAACTTGCTGATGGTAATGTTTGTTTAAACATGTCCCATCGTGATTTATTTCAATGTTTACTTCGATGATTATAACCTAGTCTACCTACCTGAGAGGGTTTTTACCCTCAGGCCTGAGTTTAAAAGCAGCAACATCTCACAGAGGCCAAATAAATTACTTTGACAGACATTTGAGAGATTATGTTCCAGATACTATGGTTTGTGGCCCTTACCTTTCTGGATGACAAGTGCTGCCTTGCCAAGTCTCTCTAACAGCCTGGCCAACTCCTCCTGGTGCCAATACTTAAAGAACATACGAGACGAACTGCCACAGAAAGAGACAGCGAGAGAGACAGTTTAAAAACAATGTTTATAGATATTAAGCGGTATTTGCAAGGGGAATTGTTGCATACAGCACTATTAAATCAGAGAGAACATTCGAGAAAGAAAGATTTCCAATCAACTTCAGTACTGTCATTAAGCCATATTCATAAAACTATATATACAAAAGTATGTGGACACCCCTTCAAATTAGTGGATTTGGCTATTTCAGCCACACCCGTTGCTGACAGGTGTATAAAATTGAGCTCACAGCCATGCAATCCCCATAGACAAACATTGGCAGTAGAATGGCCTTACTGAAGAGCTCAGTGAGTTTTAACGTGGCACCGTCACAGGATGCTACCTTTCCATCACGTCAGTTCGTCAAAATTCTGCCATGCAAGAGCTGCCCCGGTCAACTGTAAGCGCTGTTATTGTGAAGTGGAAACGTCTAGGAGCAACAACAGCTCAGCCGCAAAGTGGTAGGCCACAGAAGCTCACAGAATGGGACCGCTGAGTCATCGGTCCTCGGTTGCAACACTCAGTACCGAGTTCCAAACTGCCTCTGGAAGCAACGTCAGCACAATAACTGTTAGTTGGGAGCTTCATGAAATGGGTTTCCATGGCCGAACAGCCGAACACAAGCCTAAGATCACCATGCAAAATGCCAAGCGTCAGCTGGAGTGGGGTAAAGCTCGCTGCCATTGGACTCTGGAGCAGTGGAAACACGTTCTCTGAAGTGATGAATCACTCTTCACCATCTGGCAGTCCGACGGACGAATCTGGGTTTGGCGGATGCCAGGAGAATGCTACCTGCCTGAATGCATAGTACCAACTGTAAAGTTTGGTGGAGGAGGAATAATGGTCTGGGGCTGTTTTTCCATGGTTAGTTCCAGTGAAGGGAAATCTTAATGCTACAGCATACAATGACATTCTAGACGATTCTGTGCTTCCAACTTTGTGGCAACAGTTTAGGGAAGGCCCTTCCTGTTTGAGCATGACATTGCCACCATGCACAAAGCGAGGTCCATACAGAAATGGTTTGTCGCAATCAGTGTGGAAGAACTTGACTGGCCTGCACAGAGCCCTGACCTCTACCCCATCGAACACCTTTGGGATGAATTGGAACGCCGACTGCGAGCCAGGCCTATTCGCCCAAAATCAGTGCCCAACCTCACTAATGCTCTTGTGGCTGAATGGAAGCAAGTCCCCGAAGCAATGTTCCAACATCTAGTGGAAAGTCTTCCCAGAAGAGTGGAGGCTGTTATAGCAGAAAAGGGGGGGACCAGCTCCATATTAATGCCCATGATTTTGGAATGAGATGTTCAACGAGCACGTGTCTACATACTTTTGGTCATGTAGTGTAATTTTAGGACATTTCTAAAGAGCCACACAGCAGGAGAAAGCAAGAGCAGGGACCGAGAGGGTGAAAGAGTGCAATTGAGATAAAGATCCTTACTCAATATAAACCCTGAGCTGTCCTCACAAGCCAAAGACAACACTGAGCTGTTAACTGAAGAATGAGCTGTTTTTGGCAGACTGATTAGCAGTTGATAGTTTTAGAAGACTTCAAATTGAATGTTGAACTAGGCGAGTTGGAACCTGGGATAATTATTAGTGATGAGTGTTCCCATGTCTCAATGGAGGCAGCGATCCAAATGTATTGAAACTGAAATCTAAATCAACTGTGGTCCTCTGTAGCTCAGCTGGTAGAGCACGGCGCTTGTAACGCCAAGGTAGTGGGTTCGATCCCAGGGACCACCCATACACAAAAATGTATGCACGCATGACTGTGAGTCGCTTTGGATAAAAGCGTCTGCTAAATGGCATATTATTATATTATATTATAACTATTCACTGACTTGTTCTTTCCAGCATAAAAACATGCTTTGATGAAGTTATGAAAGCTTTGTTACAGGAAGATTCAGCAGTAAGGAAATTCGTCTTCTCAGACTGATTGTGGCAAATAATTTTCTTAGCCAATTCATTTAACACAACAAGAGCAACTAATGAAGCCTTACCCACACTTCCAGCCATGTATCTCAGTTGTGTTGAGAATAGACATGCAGCTGAAAAAGACACAAACCACACAGGTTACATTTAATAAGATGGAACAAAGTGCTGTACAAATGTCTATGAAATCACTCAACATGATGTTGGTGTATGTCATCTTTTTTTAATTGCAGGAATGAGTGCAAGTGTCTTTATACCTTTCCTTGGTTAGTGGTAAATCTGGCTTTATCAGCAGAATGTTGTACCTGAAGAGGGGAAACAGAAGATTTTAGCATGGTGCACTGAAAATAAAACTGCAGTGCACAGCAATATCATGCATCCACGTTTGTGTGTTGGCCAAGATTACAGTAGCCATGTTACAAGTAATGCATACACACACACACCTCTGAGCAAATTCTTTGAACGATGGTCGCCAGGAGAAGCCATCTCTTCGTATCCTGATGGTTTCCAGCAGGCCGTTGTATCTTAGCTGGAAAAAAAATAAAATAATCCTTTGCTATCATATAAATATGTTCCACATACCCCAAGCAGAATCAGGTGTAATTGATGCCCATATCAGATACCTACTGGACTTACTTTAACAACTAAATGCAATGTCAAAGCTGAACAGCAGGTGGCGATGTAGCATAAGGCACAGTTATGATGATGATGATGATGATGATAAGGGGGCGGGATTGTTTAAAAAGCACATATGGATGGTCAAAAAGCTTTGGATTGACAACTATTTAACCTAGTCTTAACCTAATCTTAACCTAATCTTAACCTAGTCTTAACCTAGTCTTAACCTAGTCTTGCTTATGGAGGGCAATAGAGCTACAGCACAGCTTTAACATAGACTATCCAGCACAATTTCACAGTTATTAACCATAGTTCCAGTTAAACCATTGTCTACCCACCCGCCAATACTGCATTGCAGTGTTATATCAGTTCAGGCCTAGACAATCACATTTAAAAAGCATTGATTGTGGATGAGGAGAGGGGAGGGAAGAAAGCCCCCTACTGTCAGACTAGACAGCAGTGTTCACTGACGACAGGGTATTAACCAGCTTCATTGTTTCATACTAACCCTCTTCTGGGGCCAAATCCACTTCCTATGAACACACCGCCCCGTCAGTCAGTCAGACACTGACCCACTAAACTAGTACCTAGATGCTGCTGCTTAGCCAACCACTGATTAGCATACTGGGGACTGGGTCTTGTTCATTAGGGCACACTGAAGCAAAACGCTTTGTAAAGGAGAAGGAAAACAAGCGTTTCTTATTGGTCAAGTTCAGATAGTTTCAGTCCGTTTTCTTCCATTTCGTGCCTATTGAACACAACCCTGACTCTGAAGTTGGCCCAATCCCCACAATGTATTGATACTGCGTTATACATATAACTTTCAGCACTGACAACTATGCACTGTTCACATAGCTTTTGTAATGCACCATTTGCTTAGCTTTTGAAAGCATTGATTATTCTGAAAAAGGGGTCAAACGTTAAATGCACAAAAGGACTGGTATTATTTCAGGCCTGTGCACCCTGCCTAGGAAATAATCTAGCTAGGGGAAATACTGAAGCTTTGGCTGCTACCTTTTTCATCTCCAATGTAAGGTAGACATGCCTACAGTACAGTACAGTACATCTAAAATAATATATTAAATATTGGTTCTCACCTGGTCCATTACTATTTTGTTGTCCACCTGGTCAGGAAGCTTGCTACCGTTAGGTTTGATGCAGCGGACAAAGTGAGGACTGGCCACAAACATCTTCTCCATCAGTACAGCCAGAGAGTGCTGAACGTATGACACATACACATAGTGGAGATTACTAATCATTATCTGTGCATCTTTATTTTACAGCAGTTCAGTCTATTGGTAGGCATATTTTCAGTATTGTTCATATTTAGTACTCAGACATCATTATGAAATCTAACGCTCAGAAATAAGAGGTTTATAAATCCAGATGTGTAACATAAAGTCAACGTATGCCTTACCTTAAACTGGGCCCCCACAGACTGTTTCCTAGTTGAGTTAAAGTTGTCATCTGCCTTTTGCATGAGCTAAAAGAAAAATGATTAAACATCGTTTAAACCCACATTCTGGCTCTGATTTGCCCTGTAAGAAAGGTCCAAATATGACCCTGGCTGTTTGGAACCAAAAGTAATTTATTCTACAGAATCTACTGTATATCATATTCTGTTGCACTTCGTGAATTTATTTCAAACTGGACTATGATCTACAGTGCCTACCTTGGCTTTGCGTGGCATCAAGGTCCCTGTCCTGGAGATTGTGGCTGAAAAGACATCAAATATGAATCATATGTGAATATTAGATGCGAGATGCCAGACAGTGATCAATGTTTTAAACTAGAACAATTCTCAAACTGACCAGAGTCTGTGAATGTTATGGTGGTGTGTTCAGATAACAGTAACCATTAAATTATTTTTAAAATCCTACATTGTTTTCTAAGAAGAGGTCAGGGGGTGTATTTGTCCACAAATCCTCATTGGAAACCAGCCCACGTCATTGTGTATGAGCTCTGATCCATGTTACGCATGTTTACAGAACTGATTTAATAGCTACAGTTTAACAAATCACTGTGTACACAGACGTACATAAATCGACGATTGTGCAGTGATAAAAACGTAGGTCATTTCTGGCAAAGTGCAGAGCTGTTGAATACAGAAACATTCAGATTCCCTCATGTACCTGCGAAGAGGAGACTGAGTAGGGGGGTGACACTGTTGATGAAGAGGCTTCTGATGCTGGCTGGGATGGTGTCTCTGTTCTTCTCTAGGAAACCTACTCCATTATACTGGACCTGGACACACAAAGGAGAGAATTAACTTACACTTTATTTGAAGCCCATATGCTTCCTAACCACACTCATAATGAGTTATAATGCAGTCCTGATGTAGTATAGATGTAGTTATAAACACACATAATAACTCATAATGCATTATACAAGTAACTGTCCAGTGAAAATCTAACTTTTAAGAGTTAATATTATGTTAACTCATACCCAAATAATGTTGTTGACTCATCATATACTAGTATTTGTGGGGGGGTACCCTTCAAAAAACCCATCTCAAACGTGTATCTCAAACAGACAGTTAAAAAAATGATTGCTATGTCCTCATAGAGGACGATGTCATCCTCCTGAGGAGGATGAGCTGGCCAATCAGCGGTCGACCTGAATATTTGCATGACTATTTTTAAAGACCAGTGTGCACCCACACCATTCTGTTGTTGGGGTACGCCCACACCATTCTGTTGTCAGAAAAGCTGCTTTTTAACATACTTAATTTACTAAATGTGGAAGGAAAACTATTTCACTCATTGTAATTAATTATAGGTCATATTTAATAGAAAACTGGTAACACTGGACAGTTACATTAAGTATTGTTATAAAGGCATGTATGAATGTAACCTCACCTTCCCAGCATAGTGAACCACAGTGAAGAGGGGGCTATGACTACGGACCACCTCATAATGGGGACTGCTTTTAAATTTACTATTCAACTTGTCCACAAAGTCTCTGTCTGACGCCTGAGGGGACAAATAGGGAAAAGAGATTAGAATGAATACATATACATTAATACAAAGATGTAGGGGAGGGGAATTTTTAAAAAAACTGTATTGAGACCACTTAGGTACCTGAGGAAAGGCACTCTGCTCGTCCAGGAGAGAAAGGATTCCAATGGGTTTAGTGAGGAACAGGTCCTGCAGGAGAGAAACACATCAAATTAATCAGCTGTATATGAGACAAGGAAAAACACCTAAACAAATACATTCTTCTACTGTGAAAATGCATATTTGGGTTAATCTCGCCAACTGTTAACTGGGTGAAACATGGTACACAACTACATGACTTTAAAACATGCCTTCTCACAGTCCTATCCTGAAAACCATGTTCCCCGATCTTTATTGACTATGGCCCCTACACTGTAAAATGCTCTAGAAGTTTTATAGTTCTCTGTAGGCATTAGGACTGAGTGGATACACAGAACAGGACCTGTGGATCCAGGTTGTGCATTACTCGCCCTAGGCCCAATCCTAACTCGCGTTAGAATCCTTCCCACAATTCCTAATATGTCCATCTTATCCCATAGCTTACAGACTGGCTCTACTCATACCTTCAGTCATGGACAGGGACACTATTCTCTGCCAAATGAAACCAGTGGCCACAGGCTAAAAGCAGAAGTGCCCATTAAGCTCCTGGTATGTGACTGAACACTGCCCTGTCAGCATTACCCCTTCCTGGGGTCTCGGTCACTTTGTTCTGTTCTGTCTGGCAGACTCACACTGTGTTTAAACAACCTGTCTGTGCTATTACTGAGCGAGAGGGGAGGAAAAGGGAGAGACAGCGGGTGTAAAAGGGGGACAAAAAAAGGTTGAGAGAGAAAAAGAGTACTAAGTGATGAGGAAAAACGAGAGGAAATGTATTTTTACCAGGATAGGCTTGTTGTCTTTGAAGGAAATGGATTCCCACTCGATGCCCTCCTCCTTGTATTCATTCTGCTCCATCAGAAAGATGTGCTGCAGGACAACAAATGCATACGAAGACGTATGAACAAAAAACAAAATTACAGCAGGTATTCACATTTTCTTTCATAAGTGCTTTGGTCACAGGAGAACATCTTTCATAGGATCAATCTGCTTTGCCCAATAATTTCATTAGAAGATGGCACAATCAATTGTGTGGCCTTCAGTCACAAAATCGCCATAAGAAGCCCTGAAGCCTTATGCATTTAATTACACTGAACCAAAATGTTAATGCAACACTTAAAGTGTTGGTCCCATGTTTCATGAGCTGAAACAAAATACCCCAGAAATGTTCCATATTATTAGTCTCCATTTCTCTAAAAAGTTGTGCACCAATTACTTTACATCCTTGTTAGTGAGCATTTCTCCTTTGCCAAGATAATCCATCCACCTGACAGTTGTGGCATATCAAGAAGCTGATTAAACAGCATGATCATTACACAGGTGCACCATGTGCTGGGGACAAAAGGCTACTCTAAAATGTGCAGTTTTGTCACACAACACGCCACAGATGTCTCAAGTTTTGAGGGAGCGTGCAATTGGCATGCTGACTGCAGGAATGTCCACCAGAGCTGTTGCCAGAGAATTGACTGTTCATTTCTCTACCATAAGCCGCCTCAAACGTCGTTTTAGAGAATTTGGCAGTACGTCCAACCGGCCTCACAACCACAGACCACATGTAACCACGCTAGTCCAGGACCTCCAAATCCGGCTTCTTTACCTGCGGGATCGTCTGAGACCGGCCACCCGGACAGCTGATTAATCTGTGGGTTTGCACAACCGAATAATTCTTCACAAACTGTCAGAAACCGTTTCAGGGAAGCTCATCTGTGTGCTCGTCATTCTCACCAGGGTCTTGACCTGACTGCAGTTCGGCGTCGTAACAGACTTCAGTGGGCAAATGCTTACCGTCGATGGCCACTGGTACACTGGAGAAGTGTGCTCTTCATGGATGAATCCCGGTTTCAACTGTACCGGGCAGATGTCAGACAGTGTGTATGGCATTGTGTGGGCCAGCAGTTTGCTGATGTCAACGTTGTGAACAGAGTGCCCCATGGTGGCGGTGGGGTTATGGTATGGGCAGGCATAAGCTAAGGACAACGAACACAATTGCATTTTATTGATGGCAATTTGAATGCACAGAGATACCATGACGAGATCCTGAGGCCCATTGTCGTGCCATTCATCTGCCCCATGTCCCCATGTCGCAAGGGTCTGTACACAATTCCTGGAAGCTGAATATGTCCCAGGTCTTCTATGGCATGCATTCTCACCAGACATGTCACCCATTGAGCATGTTTGGGATGCTCTGGATCGACGTGTACGACAGCGTGTTCCAGTTCCCGCCAATATCCATCAACTACGCACAGCCACTGAAGAGGAGAGGGACAACATTCCACAGGGCACAATCAACAGCCTGATCAACTCTATGCAAAGGAGATGTGTTGCGCTGCATGAGGCAAATGGTGGTCACACCAGATACTGACTGGTTTTCTGATCCATGCACCTACTTTTTAAAGGTATCTGTGACAAACAGATGCACATTTGTATTCCCAGTCATGTGAAATCCATAGCTTTGGGCCTAATGAATTTATTTCATTTGACTGATTTCCTTATATGAACTGTAACTCATTAAAAACTAGAAATTGATGCATGTTGCGTTTATATTTTTGTTCAGTGTAAATAATGTAGTCCACTCCAATAAAATGACTATACAATGAGTGCACAAAACATTCAGAACACCTGCTCTTTCCATGACATACACTGACCAGATTAATCCAGGTGAAAGCTATGATCCCTTATTGATGTCACTTTTAAAATCCACTTCAAATCATTGTAGATGAAGGGGAGGAGACAGGTTAAAGAAGGATGTTTAAGCCTTGAGACATGGATTGTGTATGTGTGCCATTCAGAGGGGGATTGGGCAAGACAAAATATTTAATTGCCTTTGAACGGTGTATGGTAGTAGGTGCCAGGCACACCGGTTTGTGTCAAGAACTTCAACACTGCTGGGTTTTTGGCACTCAACAGTTTCCCGTATGTATCAAGAATGGTCCACCACTCAAATGACATTCAGCCAACTTGACACAACTGTGGGAAGTATTGGAGTCAACATGGGCCAGCATCCCTGTGGATCGCTTGACACCTTGTAGAGTCCATGTCCTGACGAATTGAGGCTGTTCTGAGGGCAGGGGGGGTTGCAACTCAATATTAGGAAATTGTTCTTAAATGTTTTGTACACTCAGCGTATAATGCAGTGTAGTGATCCGACAATGGTAAATAATCAGAAGCAGATTTCTACCCCCACCCCACCGAAGCACTCAAAAGCTGCAAATGAGAGTGGAAAATGTGCTGCCTTTTGAGAAAGCGGAACAAGAGATTAAAAACAGATCCCCTTTCCTATAAAAATGTTGTATGCCAAAAAGAAAAGCGGTACAGGGACATTTGATGGCTGGCGGTGATGAGGCCTCACGTTTCAGGCCTAAGGGAGAAAGTAAAGCCTGCTCTTCCTGATCTGGTGTCATGTGTATCAATGTGCAAGTCAAGTATATCAGGAAATATACTCAAAAAGGTTTGTGGGTATTTGTGGTTTTTGTTCTTCCTATGGCATTTGACCAAATACCTGTGGATGTTTGTTGGACGTGTGGACAGTATCTTTGAATCAATATACTCAGTGATCACAAGGTAAATTGTGTAATGTTAACTAGTAGAGCGTGGTGCTCCAAACCACAGCAGCATGACTAGTAAAAATAGGCTGTCTTTAACTCCAGCATCACATGCATATGTACAGCGCCTTCCGAAAGTATGCATACCCCTTCATTTATTCCACATTTTGATGTGTTACAGCCTGAATTGAAAATTGATTAAATATGTTTTTTTCTCACCCATCTACACACAATACACCATAATGACAAAGTGAACACATTGTTTTTAGAAATTAAATACAGAAATAGCTCATTTACATAAGTATTCACAACCCCTGAGTCAATACTTTGTAGAAGCACATTTGTCAGAAATTACAGCTGTGAGTCTTTCTGGGTAAGTCTCTAAGAGCTTTCACAGGATTTTGCCTGTGCATAGCTCCATTCCGTTTCTTTTTTTATCCTGAAAAACTCCCCAGTCCTTAACGATTGCAAGCATACCCATAACATGATGCAGCCATCACTATGCTTGAAAATATGGAGAGTGGTACTCAGTAATGTGTTGTGTTGGATTTGCCCCAAACATAAGGCTTTGTATGCAGGACATAAAGTACATTTCTTTGCCACATTTTTTGCAGTTTTACTTTAGTGCCTTATTGCAAACAGGATGCATGTTTTGGAATATTTGTATTCTTTACAGGCTTACTTATTTTCACTCTGTCATTTAGGTTAGTATTGTGGAGTAAACACAATGTTGTTGATCCATCCTCAGTTATCCCATCACAGCCATTAAACTAACAGTTTTTAAACGTTTTAATTTATTTTTATTCATTTATTAAAAAAATTCACAAATATAATTCCACTTTGACATTATGGTGTATTGTGTGTAGATCAGTGACACAACATCTAAATGTAATCCATTTTAAATTCAGGCTGTAACACAACAAAATGTGGAAATAGTCAAGGGGTATGAATACTTTCTGACCTAATTCATTATTTTTCTGAAGCCTTTCACTGAATAGGCATTTATAGCCATTTCAAAAAGCAGAACCTATTGTAGACTTTGTTCACAATTTTCCTGTTCCTCTACTAATACTAAATAAAGAAACAAGCTGGCCACGTGTTTCTTTTAAGTGTTTGGATCTTAAGTTAACAAATCTTACAGGCTGTCATTTTAGGGAACTTAAATAGAGAAACACCCTAGATTATAGGGCTACAGTGGGGGGAAAAAGTATTTAGTCAGCCACCAATTGTGCAAGTTCTCCCACTTAAAAAGATGAGAGAGGCCTATAATTTTCATCATAGGTACACGTCAACTATGACAGACAAAATGAGGAAAAAAATTCCTGAAAATCACATTGTAGGATTTTTTATGAATTTATTTGCAAATTATGGTGGAAAATAAGTATTTGGTCAATAACAAAAGTTTCTCAATACTTTGTTATATACCCTTTGTTGGCAATGACACAGGTCAAACATTTTCTGTAAGTCTTCACAAGGTTTTCACACACTGTTGCTGGTATTTTGGCCCATTCCTCCATGCAGATCTCCTCTAGAGCAGTGATGTTTTGGGGCTGTCGCTGGGCAACACGGACTTTCAACTCCCCTCCAAAGATTTTCTATGGGGTTGAGATCTGGAGACTGTCTAGGCCACTCCAGGACCTTGAAATGCTTCTTACGAAGCCACTCCTTCGTTGCCCGGGCGGTGTGTTTGGGATCATTGTCATGCTGAAAGACCCAGCCACGTTTCATCTTCAATGCCCTTGCTGATGGAAGGAGGTTTTCACTCAAAATCTCATGATACATGGCCCCATTCATTCTTTCCTTTACACGGATCAGTCGTCCTGGTCCCCTTGCAGAAAAACAGCCCCAAAGCATGATGTTTCCACCCCCATGCTTTACAGTAGGTATGGTGTTCTTTGGATGCAACTCAGCATTCTTTGTCCTCCAAACACGAAGAGTTGAGTTTTTACCAAAAAAGTTCTATTTTGGTTTCATCTGACCATATGACATTCTCCCAATCCTCTTCTGGATCATCCAAATGCACTCTAGCAAACTTCAGACGGGCCTGGACATGTACTGGCTTAAGCAGGGGGACACGTCTGGCACTGCAGGATTTGAGTCCCTGGCGCGTAGTGTGTTACTGATGGTAGGCTTTGTTACTTTGGTCCCAGCTCTCTGCAGGTCATTCACTAGGTCCCCCGTGTGGTTCTGGGATTTTTGCTCACCGTTCTTGTGATCATTTTGACCCCACGGGGTGAGATCTTGAGTGGAGCCCCAGATCGAGGGGAGATTATCAGTGGTCTTGTATGTCTTCCATTTCCTAAGAATTGCTCCCACAGTTGATTTCTTCAAACCAAGCTGCTTACCTATTGCAGATTCAGTCTTCCCAGCCTGGTGCAGGTCTACAATTTTGTTTCTGGTGTCCTTTGACAGCTCTTTGGTCTTGGCCATAGTGGAGTTTGGAGTGTGACTGTTTGAGGTTGTGGACAGGTGTCTTTTATACTGATAACAAGTTCAAACAGGTGCCATTAATACAGGTAACGAGTGGAGGACAGAGGAGCCTCTTAAAGAAGAAGTTACAGGTCTGTGAGAGCCAGAAATCTTGCTTGTTTGTAGGTGACCAAATACTTATTTTCCACCATAATTTGCAAATAAATTCATTAAAAATCCTACAATGTGATTTTCTGGAGAAAAAAAATTCAATTTGTCTGTCATAGTTGACGTGTACCTATCATGAAAATTACAGGCCTCTCATCTTTTTAAGTGGGAGGACTTGCACAATTGGTGGCTGACTAAATACTTTTTTTCCCCACTGTACTTCCTTGTGGCACTGATATTTACACTTACATGGTTAAAGAAGTACTGCAGCTGTTCATTGGCCAGGTTGATGCAGAGCTGCTCAAAACGGTTCACAGCGAAATTCTCAAACCCAAAAATATCGAGGATACCTGTATTATAGAACAAGAAAATCGAATGGTCAATCTGACATCGACCATCTCTGCTTGCGAGGAAGAAAACATATGAAGAGTTTAGGAATTGTATTACTTTTGAAGCCTTAAAGTTTCCCTTGAAACTCACCTATTTCACTGAGCTCAATGTCAAAGTCAACGTTGGGAGCCAGCAGTTCGTTAACTTTACTGACGATCCAGCCGAATACTCTCCCATAAGCCACTTTGGCGATGGAGTCCCTGGCATCTGCAGATAAACACACAACATATTAATGGAGTCAAGCGCTCTTGAAAACATTATTAATAGCATTTCCATATTCAGCTTCCGCTCCTTTTTTTCTCACCCATTGATGCTAAAAGCAGTCTCTATTTGCACTAGTTGGTCAGCCAGACATGGGCCTTATTTAAACTCTAGGAGGAAGTTGTGGTCAGCTTACCCTCCCTAAATCCAAACCTTAACCATTAGGGTGAAAACTCAAACCTGTCCAAGTACCTCAAGGACATGCCTGGTTGGCACTAGTAATAAGCGCTAAAGACACAGCACATTTACTGTATGCAACCGTGTCCTGTTATGTTCATTCATACTTGTGTTCTAGCATTGTCAGGTATGTAGCTACATAAATATTGTGCTCTCCAGTTTCATGGAAAGACTCAATGAAAGAGGAAACTGGGCCCAGTATTAACCACCATGGAACAGTTAGTATCCATGGTGGTTAATACTGACCCATGCCCTTCTTCCTAATGGCTAAGGTGATGGTGGTAGGGAAAGACCAGTGCTTGAGTGTTTTTCTCCTTACCCTCAGCCTGCTGCTGGTTGTGCAGCCTGCGAATGGCCTCTCCTCTCGTCACAGACAGAGTACAGGTCAGACTCCTCAGCAACTCCTCCTCCTGCACCCCAAACTGACCCTGAGAAGGCAAACACACACAAATATTAACACACAAAAGCATAGGCCTACACAGAAAGCGCACAAAGCACACAAGCTTATAGTTTACACACACAAAATCACTGCCAGGTTCATAAATCCACGCTTAAACGTTTAGACCACTGATATAAAGTGATACACTGGTATAAAGTATAGTGAGTGACACTCACATTTCAACCAAAAACAACCTCCATGCTAACCCAGCCCCAAGGCTCCTTTAACCCAGACATGGCCCTACTGAACATACAAAGCTAAGGTCATGGCAATGCTAGGCATGCAAAAACCTGCCACACATCAAACAAAGGCCATCCTCAGACAGCGATACTTTCAATTAATCAATGTCAAAAAAGGGGAAACCGACCTAGTGCTATAGATTTCACAATTGAGTCCTACTTTACTACTATTAGCCCTCAAAAAGGTATAGTTCAACCAAACTATACATTTGGCTCATAGCTGTATACCCAGTAGTAGTCAGTGGACCAGAGTCAGCAACACAACATTTTGGGTTTGTCTATATTAGCAACAGTTTAGCATTAGCATCACTAAAGGAGAAACACTTACAGTGGTTGGACCCCTGCTGTTAGCATACTCTAATCACCCCTGCTGCCAGAATGCTCTAATCACCCCTGCCAATCACCTCAATGACCAGGGTCTGTGACGTTGTTTTGCTCATAATGATAACGGTTAAAACAGGGCAAAGGGCAGCTGAACCTACGTCAGTTGGAAGTACACCTAGCATTGTGAGCAATACCTCTCCATTGAACTCCAAATATAGCCCCTCGTGACCTTTTACAGGCACTGTGTCTTATCTGAGCTGGCCAGATGTTGGCTCAGCCCACCATCACCACCGTCTGCCTGCCTGGGAGGCCTGCTTATGGGGGAGTTACTGTGGAGGAAGGGGCAATCATTCACCTGTTTAAATAGAAGGCACATGTATGCACACACACACATACATACACACACACACACACACATACATACATACACTATCACCTGTGGATCTATGCATACACAAACGAACGGACACAGTAGAACGTTTAAATATCATGCACACACACACAAACTAGTTGAATAGCACACCAAGACACACACACACACAACCTTTTTGCTAAAAGTGTCTACACTGTGTCTCCAGGAGCAAGCAGCTGCCCACATTAGAACGGTCAATGGTCATTGTGTGAGGAGAGGACTGTAGCAATTGGCTCAACAATCCCCTTGTTTATTTTACTATGTATGCTCAGGACTGGCAGCACTACAGGTTTTCCCCCAACCTTAGTCATTGAACCCCTCTCTTCTGCTGTTTAAACCGCTATAATAGAGCCGTGAAGCAGCCTAAGCAGAGAGCTCCTGTACATATGTAAATATATAACTTCTTGACTGTTGTCAAGTTAAAATATCTGACAGGTGGTCTTGACTAATGGAGTTGCTGGACTAATGGCAAATCAGTTTGTTTGTTTGGATTGCCTAGCTAGCTGGCTGGCTACGCAATCATTTTAAATGATGCAACAACACAGCACCGGCTTTATGTGCCATCTGCCCCGGTTTCTGGAAGGTTGTGGCCTGCGGTGTGAGGAGATGAGGCTCGCCTAGTCTTCTGCCGCTTTAACAGTTGCCGAAGCATCACCCAGCTGGTTGCTATCTTTTCGTTAGTTAACAAACCAGCCTACCTACGGAGGAGGAGGAGGAGCAGAGACAAGGTGCCTGATGAAGAGCTCCAGACCGGACTGATCTCCCTCCGTCTCGCTACCATCGCAGCTCCCTCCACTCAAGCTAGGCCTACTGCCCTTCTGAACTGCCTCACCCTTTCATCTGAAGCTGTGGAAGACCATCGTCCAATAACTGCCAGAATGCTATATTTGTTTATTTTGTAAAAAATTGTAATGAAAGGCACTATATAAAATATACTGAACAAAAATATAAACACAACATGTAAAGTGTTGGTGCCATGTTTCATAAGCTGAAATAAAAGATCCCAGAAATCTTCCATATGCACAAAAATATTATTTATCTCAAATGTTGACCACAAATTTCTTTACATCCCTGTTAGTGAGCATTTCTCCTTTGCCAAGATAATCCATCCACCTGACAGGTGTGGCATATCAAGAAGCTGATTAAACAGCATGATCATTACATAGGTGCACCTTGTGCTGGAGACAAATCAAAGGCCACTCTAAAATGTGCAGTTTTGTCACACAACACAATACCACAGTCTCAAGTTGAGGGAGCGTGCAATTGGCATGCTGACTGCAGGAATGTCCACCAGAGCTGTTGCCAGAGAATGTAATATTCATTTCTATACCATAACCTCCAACATCATTTTAGAGAATTTGGCAGTACGTCCAACCGGCCTCACGTGTAACCACGCCAGCCCAGGACCTCCACATGCGGCTTCGTCTGAGGGGGTGCTGAGGAGTATTTCTGTCTCTAATAAAGCCCTTTTGTGGGAAAAAAACTCATTCTGATTGGCTAGGCCTGGCTCCCCAGTGGGTGGACCTGGCTCCCAAGTGGGTGATTTCCTTATATGAACTGTAACTCAGTCAAATCTTTGAAATTGTTGCATGTTGCGTTTATATTCGTGTTCAGTATACTTCTATTATGATTATTATTCCAACAGACGGACTCCTCTACTGTTGGAAAGCAAGCAAGATGTTAATTGCCTATTTGGAAAACACCCACAGGTCAATAAGGAAATTGTAAATGTTAACAGATGTTGCTTCTGTAATTACTGTACTTCAGATAATGGGAACTGTTAACAAACAAGGACAAAAGTGAATAAATTGATAAAAAGGACAAAGGTGAATTTTCATTGATTATTCATCAATCCATAAGCTTAAAAGAGATCGCCTAATGTTGGTAATAATTGCCACAGTATCTAAACCAAGGCTCTCCAACCCTGTTCCTGGAGAGCTACCGTCCTGTAGGTTATCTAGCACACCTGATTCTAATAATTAGCTGGTTGGTAAGCTGAATCAGGTCATAGTAACTGGAGTTGGAGCGAAAAACCTACAGGAGGGTATCTCTCCAGGAACAAGGTTGGAGAGCTCTGATCTAAACCATTTTCTTGTTAAGTAAAATAAGGATGAAAGAGAAGGCTGTAGAGTAGACTCACGGCTGTGGCTTTGAGCCAGCCCATGGACTTCTCGGTGACCCTGAGAGCGTCGGCCTCTGTGGGCTCAAACATGATGTTTCCCAGAGACAGGATTCCTGCTAGGATAGTCATCATGTCTACCTTCTCCTGATGACACAACATATACAGTATACATCAGTCCATCTGTCAGTCAATACATCTGTCAATCAATCATACCGTCATCAAATAAATTGGTCAATTATCTTTTGGTTAATCAGTTTATCCATCAACCCATTCGTTTATCAGTCAACCAACCAATTAGTCTAACATTAAAGTACATTCAGATGTTCTACTCCTGGAGAACATGTGAAATCCCAGGACAATATGGGACAATATGAGTTTGCTTTTATGACTGACATACTGTAAGAGGATGAGAAAGATAGTTTTCCAATGAGAGGTCTTACCTGTTCCTCAAATCCCACCATGTCCATGGCATTACACACCTCACTGTACTTCTCCCCCCATTTCCTCACTATGTCCTCAGAGCCGTACCGCCCATTCAGATACCTGACAGACAGCCACAGAAACACATTTATACAGATCTAATGGGTGAACACAGATAACTACACACACACACACACAGGCTACATATGAAGGAGGCATGATGGTCAACACATTATGCATATCTGATAGACAAACACTTTGAGGCTTCTACATTGGTGCACTGTATCGTAAAGGCTCTACAACATAGTAGGGCACCCACTATCATACGGCACAACAACTGCACTGTATGGTAGGGCTCTACAAACACCACATTGTTTAAATACCTAGCATTTCACTCCAGGCCTGTTCAACTGTCAAGAAGAAGTGAAATACAAGTAGCATACACTGAGAACTATGTGGTCGCTACTTGTATAAGCCATAAGAACCAAAAAAGACAGGAACATTAGGCCTAGATAGCAGAGTTCCAAAACAAACACCTTGGTTTATGCCAGGAAAGGTAATGAATTACTTAGACACACCTACTTACAGCTTGAAACTGTGATAAGGAAGTGACAAGAGGAAAATACGGCATATTGCATAATATTATACGGGTTATTACAGGAAGATACAGAGCAAGTCAGTATCTCACCCTGCTGAGACTGTCACAGTAAGAGGGCATCACACTATTAGTGATTACAGAGAGTGTGTGACCTATGACACCTTGATGACAGTGTGGTATGATTGTATGATTTTTAACAAGCACTCTACTACAAAGTTCATATTCAATGTGATAAACAACTTGTTCCTTACTTTTGATTTTTAGAAACCACTATTCAGACCTTGTTTTTCCTTTACCACATTTAAATGTACCCCTTGACTTCTGTTGAAACATTTAGTGTTTGTGTGTATCTTCTTGCCAAGTTTCCAGCAGAAGGGTATCCAGGTGGGTATCTGAAGTTCAACTGAACATGATTGTTTACAGGTTTGGTGCCAGGAACAACTAGTGAAGATACCGACACGCAGGAGCTTTCAGTGGTTCTGTGGTTGGTTCAGCTAGATATGTATTCTGTACCTCTTTATAGACCCATCTGTCAGCATTGTAAACAATGTCAAGTCTAGAGTGGAATGTAGTCCCCTGTAGCTCAGTTGGTAGAGCATGGCGCTTGCAACGCCAGGGTTGTGGGTTCGTTTCCCACGGGGGGGCAGTATGAAAATGTATGCACTCACTAACTGTAAGTCACTCTGGATAAGAGCGTCTGCTAAATGACAAAAATGTAAAATGTAAATGTATTTTCTAACTGATTCCCAGACCACAGCCACTGTATTGCTACCTGTTGAGGAAACGTTGCAAAGTGATGACATCACAGTGGGACCCACCTGTACTGCGTGGGGTCCAGGAGTCCATACATGTCTTTGTCGTCCGGGGAGATACCCGCCAGCATGCAGTAGAAGATATGGAAGTTCCTCTCGCCCTCATCCTGGTGGACCACACGAGACTTCTCCAGGAGGTACTCATTGATCTTAGCTCCTTTTACTGTTAGATCACAGCACCACACACATACACATGCAGACACACACAGGTTCAGTGTTACAACACATTAAACGCTCAAATAAGTCATGCTGCATCTAATGTCTTTGTCGTATGAATGTAATCATCACGTAATTCACAGGAAATACTTTATCTTGCAAGTGTATAAATAAATTAACATAAGCACACACAGTAGATGATGAATAAATGGCACACACACACACACACACACACACACCTGAGGAGTTGTGGAAGCGCAGCTGAATATACTTCCCAAAGCGACTGCTGTTGTCATTCATCACAGTCTGGGCATTGCCAAAGGCCTCCAGCAGAGGATTCACCTTGAAATACCATTAAGTACAAGATTAGTACAGTGCCATAACTTACATGATGGTGATCCTAAATGGGGCCAGGAGTTTTATGTGACCAAGCCCAAATCATAAAAGACATAAATAGATTCTTGACATCTAATAAATGTGCAACCTTCCATGAGGCATCTACAGTATTAGAGTAATTCACTAGCCGTGTGCCTGACGACATTACATCAGAGCAACATTAAGAGTTCCAGACTTTGCATAGAGGAAATTAATACCCAAGTCAAAGGTCATTGGATTAATTAGGAAATTAATTATATCTGACACCTCAGGAGAATAGCGGAAGTGGACGTTGAAAGAGGAAGACAATGCATGCTCTTATTCAGGGACAAACAGCAGGCTCATTGTTTTTTGTTTTTTACATCTCCTTCTACTTGATATTACAAGTCATGTCAGTGTGTTGAAATCTAACAGGCCATTGGAATTGATGTGGTGGTGATGACTTATCAACCTGTGTGCAAAAGTTAACAGTCAACATTTGCAAACATACAGAAGAATGCAGTAAGAGCAATATACTTGTTTTTCGACAACATTGTAAAACAAATTCTAATGCAACCAATGTCCTGGCTGGCTGTCCCCACACTGAAGGGATCGCATGCTGAGATATGAGTTATAGTCAATGACACAGGATATCCTCTTAACATACAGTATGTCACCCTTATAACTTTACTTCTAAATGTTCACTTCCCCCATCCTTTCAACTACACGGCCAACTGTTGAGGACAGTCAGAGGGTAGAAACTGTACTATATTTGGATCAGTCAAGTGACATTGTCAATACCATTTAGTTGTTCCAGGGAGCACCTTTATGAAACATAATTGTATGGTGTGAACAGTGATTTATGAAAAAGAGTTTGCATTATTAGTATAATTTGCATTATGCATGTTTATTTGGACTCAGTGAACCGAAGTTAGTCTTAAACTCATCAGAAGAACGCAAGAGAACAGCAGGAGGAAAGGGAAGATGTGAAAGTCTGGAAAATACAGTTGAAGTAGGAAGTTTACATACACTTAGGTTGGAGTCATTAAAACTCGTTTTTCAACCACTCCACAAATGTCTTTTTAACCAACTATAGTTTTGGCAAGTCGGTTAGGACATGCACTTTGTGCATGACACAAGTCATTTTTCCAAAAATTGTTTACAGACAGATTATTTCACTTATAATTCACTGTATCACAATTCCAGTGGGTCAGAACACTAAATTGACTGTGCCTTTAAACAGTTTGGAAAATTCCAGAAAATTATGTCATGGCTTTAGAAGCTTCTGATAGGCTAATTGAAATAATTTGAGTCAATTGGAGGTGTACCTGTGGATGTATTTCAAGGCATACCTTCAAACTCAGTGCCTCTTTGCTTGACATCATGGGAAAATCAAAAGAAATCAGCCAAGACCTCAAAAAAATTATTGTAGACCTCCACAAGTCTGGTTCATCCTTGGGAGCAATTTCCAAACGCCTGAAGGTACCACATTCATCTGTACAAACAATAGTACACAAGTATAAACACCGTGGGACCACGTAGCCATCATACTGCTCAGGAAGAAGACGCGTTCTGTCTCCTAGAGATGAACGTACTTTGGTGCGAAAAGTGCAAATCAATCCCAGAACAACAGCAAAGGACCTTGTGAAGATGCTGGAGGAAACAGGTACAGAAGTATCTATATCCACAGCAAAACAAGTCCTATATCGACATAACCTGAAAGGCCGCTCAGCAAGGAAGAAGCCACTGCTCCAAAACCGACATAAATAGCCAGACTACGGTTTGCAACTGCACATGGGGACAAAGATCATACTTTTTGGAGATATGTCCTCTGGTCTGAAGAAACAAAAATAGAACTGTTTGGCCATAATGACCATAATGTTTGGAGGAAAAAGGGTTTTGCTTGCAAGCCGAACAACACCATCCCAACCGTGAAGCACGGGGATGGCAGCATCATGCTGTGGGTGTGCTTTGCTGCAGGAGGGACTGGTGCACTTCACAAAATAGATGGCATCATGAGGAAGGAAAATTATATGGATATATTGAAGCAACATCTCAAGACATCAGTCAGGAAGTTAAAGTTTGGTCGCAAATGGGTCTCCAAATGGACAATGACCCCAAGCATACTTCCAAAGATGTGGCAAAATGGCTTAAGGACAACAATGTCAAGGTATTGGAGTGGCCATCACAAAGCCCTGACCTCAATCCTATAGAAAATGTGTGGGCAGAACTGAAAAAGCGTGTGCGAGCGAGGAGGCCTACAAACCTGACTCAGTTACACCAGCTCTGTCAAGAGGAATGGGCCAAAATTCACCCAACTTATTGTGGGAAATCTGTGGAAGGCTACCTGAAACGTTTGACCCAAGTTAAACAATTTAAAGGCAATGCTACCAAATACTAATTGAGTGTAGGTAAACTTCTGACCCACTTGGAATGTGATGAATGAAATAAAATAAATCATTCTCTCTACTATTATTCTGACATTTCGCATTCTTAAAATAAAGTGGTGATCCTAACTGACCTAAGACAGGGGATTTGTTGTAGGATTAAATGTCAGGAATTGTGAAAAACTGAGTTTAAATGTACAGTGGGGAAAGAAAGTATTTAGTCAGCCACCAATTGTGCAAGTTCTCCCACTTAAAAAGATGAGAGAGGCCTGTAATTTTCATCATAGGTACACGTCAACTATGACAGACAAAATGAGAAAAAAAATCAAGAAAATCACATTGTAGGATTTTTAATGAATTTATTTGCAAATTATGGTGGAAAATAAGTATTTGGTCAATAACAAAAGTTTCTCAATACTTTGTTATATACCCTTTGTTGGCAATGACACAGGTCAAACGTTTTCTGTAAGTCTTCACAAGGTTTTCACACACTGTTGTTGGTATTTTGGCCCATTCCTCCATGCAGATCTCTTCTAGAGCAGTGATGTTTTGGGGCTGTCGCTGGGCAACACGGACTTTCAACTCCCTCCAAAGATTTTCTATGGGGTTGAGATCTGGAGACTGGCTAGGCCACTCCAGGACCTTGAAATGCTTTTTACGAAGCCACTCCTTCGTTGCCCGGCGGTGTGTTTGGGATCATTGTCATGCTGAAAGACCCAGCAACGTTTCATCTTCAATGCCCTTGGTGATGGAAGGAGGTTTTCACTCAAAATCTCACAATACATGGCCCCATTCATTCTTTCCTTTACACGGATCAGTCGTCCTGGTCCCTTTGCAGAAAAACAGCCCCAAAGCATGATGTTTCCACCCCCATGCTTCACAGTAGGTATGGTGTTCTTTGGATGCAACTCAGCATTCTTTGTCCTCCAAACACGAAGAGTTGAGTTTTTACCAAAAAGTTATATTTTGGTTTCATCTGACCATATGACATTCTCCCAATCCTCTTCTGGATCATCCAAATGCACTCTAGCAAACTTCAGACGGGCCTGGACATGTACTGGCTTAAGCAGGGGGGACACGTCTGGCACTGCAGGATTTGAGTCCCTGGCGGCGTAGTGTGTTACTGATGGTAGGCTTTGTTACTTTGGTCCCAGCTCTCTGCAGGTCATTCACTAGGTCCCCCTGTGTGGTTCTGGGATTTTTGCTCACCGTTCTTGTGATCATTTTGACCCCACGGGGTGAGATCTTGAGTGGAGCCCCAGATCGAGGGAGATTATCAGTGGTCTTGTATGTCTTCCATTTCCTAAGAATTGCTCCCACAGTTGATTTCTTCAAACCAAGCTGCTTACCTATTGCAGATTCAGTCTTCCCAGCCTGGTGCAGGTCTACAATTTTGTTTCTGGTGTCCTTTGACAGCTCTTTGGTCTTGGCCATAGTGGAGTTTGGAGTGTGACTGTTTGAGGTTGTGGACAGGTGTCTTTTATACTGATAACAAGTTCAAACAGGTGCCATTAATACAGGTAACGAGTGGAGGACAGAGGATCCTCTTAAAGAAGAAGTTACAGGTCTGTGAGAGCCAGAAATCTTGCTTGTTTGTAGGTGACCAAATACTTATTTTCCACCATAATTTGCAAATAAATTTCATTAAAAATCCTACAATGTGATTTTCTGTCATAGTTGACGTGTACCTATGATGAAAATTACAGGCCTCTCTCATCTTTTTAAGTGGGAGAACTTGCACAATTGGTGGCTGACTAAATACTTTTTTTCCCCACTGTATTTGGCTAAGGTGTATGTAAACTTCTGACTTCAACTGTATGTTGTTTTGACTGCTCCCTCTCTGGCGCTCACAGTTCTCCCTGCTCTGCTCAGCAGACACTGCTGGCATAGAGAAAGTAGTGACTTTGAACATGTGGCCATGTCTTGCAAAGCATATTTCCATTCTTACTGGATGTTGTCTAGTAGTGGTCAGTTAAACTACATTTTCCACTGTTCCAAAAAGGTGTAGAATACTAGAGAGAGAACATGCAGCTGTAACACTTTTTTGTAAGAGAATAAGTAGTGAATGTACATGGACATAGTACATTACAGAATACTGACTTAAGCCATACAAGATAATCAACTCCATATCTACTCTAATCACATCCATACTGTATGTACCCTGAAATAGCATCAGTGTAATATAAAGTGTTGTCAAACACAGGCTTTCTCTAAACCCTAGCTCATAGCCAAGGAGCCAGCCAATTACTCCCACCAAGTCCCAGTGATACAATTCCCTAGAAAGGCTGGCAGAATTTCCCACACTTCCTAGAGTTTCTCAAGACTGTCGGTCTCAATACATCTCTTCTCATCTCCCACAGAGAGCTTCTCGAGCCGTGAGACAGGAGAGACCAGAGAAAGACATCGGTCACGTCTGTTTACCATAATACTCATCACAGTCGGAATACCAAGAGGATTTAACACAAGCAGGAAAAAGTAAAACATCCATGGTGTTATGATATTTCATTTGTGTTTCCAAAATGGTGGGAAGGACGTTTCTCTTGGGTTGTGGCAGAAAACCAGAAAAATTGTTTCATTTATTTGGCGGGTCATGAGAAAGTTTGAAAGCTTTTAGGTGTCTCACAATGCTAAAAAGTTTGGGAACCACTGCAATACAGAATACCATTCTGTATTACAGTAAGAACAAGCGCAGCACTATGTCACAATCATATTTCAAAAGGACCGTCCTCAATGTGTCTTATGACATTTCAAAGGGAAGCATTACAGCCTACTACTCCAATATCAATCACATCAAAGCAGATAATGACCTTTGGCCTTGATGAATGAAAGTCCAAAACCATCATCCTGTAGCCATTAGATCGGGTTATGGTAGTAATGTTTGATTGATGCTATATGATAATTTCAAAGTATCTGTTGCTGAACATTACTTTGTATGAGGGGATACAACAGCGAAGAGCGAGAGAGAGAGACCATCACTCCTGTCCCCTATACCTCAAGCTGCCTAAACAGTCAACTGTGCTGAAATTGAGAAATTACACAGCTCTTCCACTTATGTTCTCATATAAAGGAATAAGATAATAGTAGAGGAATAGGGGAATTCAGAGTTTGTTTCTTTAGCCTTGGAACGAACCTTGAGCTAATACAGGCCAGACAAGACAGATAAAAGACAGTCCAGTTTTATCTAGGGATCTCTATAGTGCCTCATTTCCTTCTGACTTCGAGGGTTTCCTCCTTTCATTTCTATACACAATCCAAAGAAAAGGTCCTATGGTTTGTCAAAATGTGTAGCATTTCTTGACTGGGCTACCATGGGTGGGTTCAAATCTTTATACTCCACTGTGTTGTCTCATCACGTCCATCTAGAAAAACATGGTTTGGTGTTATTGAGTTATGTCTTTGACTTAAGCTGCGTTTACACAGGCAGCCCAATTCTTCATTTTTTTCCACTAAATTGGTCTTTTGACCAATCACATCAGGTCTTTTCACATAAGATCTTTTTCAGAGCTGATCTGATTGATCAAAAGACCAATTAGTGAAAAAAAAAGTCTAAATTGGGCAGCGTGTGTGAACGCAGCCTTAGGGCCAACTGAACTTGCCGAGTCTTGCCTGCGGCAAATAATAAGCAACCCGAGACTAGTGCCTACGAGAGGTGTGCAATGAATTGAGGTCTATGCTAATTGGTTATTTTCCCAAGTGTGGGTCTCTGCATAGAGCATGGTGTGCTCTGTTTGTTGGAACTGAATGGTGAACCCTGGGACTCAGGTAATCTAACCTGTTCGAGATTATTATACCCTCTAGAACACACACACACACACACACGTCTTTATCACTGCTACATCTTCTGACTAAGCAGTGGGCAGACCTATGGGAATATAACAATCAAGGCATTTATTTTTAGAAAAGCCGGACCCTTTCTTTAATGCAATCATTACATGTAATTGTTTCTCTCACATAAAAGCCATGTCAACCTGAAGGTGGGACCATAAAAGAACAAAGTAGGACGATAAATGTCCCGTTTTCCACTCTGTGACTCACAGAAATGGCTGACTCACAGACGTTGGAATGAGTGTTATGAGCAGGTCACGAGTCCCCGGCCACCCCTGTATTTAACTGCACACAGTAATGAGTATCAAGGTGGTGATGTCATCAAGGTGTGATCACACATTCTTCATGTGCCAGTGCTACTGTTGCTGCACACTCTGCATATACAGTGCCTTCGGAAAGTATTCAGACCCCTTGACTTTTTCCACATTTTGTTAGATTACAGCCTTATTCTAAAAGTTTTTTTCCCCCCCTTAATCTACACACAATACCCCATAATGACAAAGCAAAAATAGGTTTTTAGAATATTTTACTAATTTATAATAAATAAAAAAAAGGAAATATCACATTTACATAAGTATTCAGACCCCATTTACATACGTATTCAGACCCATAAGTATTCAGACCCCTATTCAGATGCTACAAGCTTGGCACACCTGTATTTGGGGAGTTTCTCCCATTCTTCACTTCAAATCCTCGATCAAGCTCTGTCAGGTTGGATGGGGAGCATTGCTGCACAGCCATTTTCAGGTCTCTCCAGAAATGTTAGATCGGGTTCAAGTCCGGGCTCTGGCTGGGCCACTCAAGGACATTCAGATACTTGTCCCGAAGCCACTTCTGCATTGTCTTGGCTGTGTGCTTAGGGTCAATGTCCTGTTGGAAGGTGAACCTTCTCCCCAGTCTGAGGTCCTGAGCGCTCTGGAGCAGGTTTTCATCAAGGATCTCTCTGTACTTTGCTCCGTTCATCTTTGCCTCGATCCTGACTACTCTTCCCAGTCCTTGCCGCTGAAAAACATCCCCACAGCATGATGCTGCCACCATCATGCTTCACCGTAGGGATGGTGCCAGGTTTCCTCCAGACATGACGCTTGAAATTCAGGCCAAAGAGCTCAATCTTGGTTTCATCAGACCAGAGAATCTTGTTTCTCATGGTCTGAGAGTCTTTAGGTGCCTTTTGGCAAACTCCAAGCGGCTAGCATGTGCCTTTTAATGAGGTGTGGCTTTTTGTCTGGCCACTCTACCATAAAGGCCTGATTGGTGGAGTGCTGTAGAGATGGTTGTCCTTCTGGAAGGTTCTCCCATCTCCACAGAGGAACTCTAGAGCTCTGTCAGAGTGACCATCGGGTTCTTGGTCACCTCCCTGACCAAGGCCCTTCTCCCCCGATTGCTCAGTTTGGCCGGGCGGCCAGCTCTAGGAAGAGACTTGGTGGTTCCAAACTTCTTCCATTTAAGAATGATGGAGGCCACTGTGTTCTTGGGGACCTCCAATGCTGCAAAAATGTTTTGGGTACCCTTCCCGAAATCTGTGCCTCGACATAATCCTGTCTTGGAGCACCTCGGACAATTCCTTCGACCTCATGGCTTGGTTTTTGCTCTGACATGCACTGTCAACTGTGGAACCTTATATAGACAGGTGTGAGCCTTTCTAAATAATGTCCAGTCAATAGAATTTACCACAGGTGGGCTACAATCAAGTTGTAGAAACATCTCAAGGATGATCAATGGAAAAAGGATGCACCTGAGCTCAATTTCGAGTCTCATTAATAAATGTGCAAACATTTCTAAAAACCTGTTTTCGCTTCGTCATTATGGGGTATTGCTGAGGATTTTATTTTATCCATTTTAGAATAAGGCTGTAACGTAACAAAATGTGGAAAAAGTCAAGGGGTCTGATTACTTTCTGAATGCACTGTAAGTTGACAAACTGGATCAGTGTCTAGGGGTAACTTCATCCAACGCCCATTCAGCTATGCTTGAGGCAGTGGCAATAAGACGAATGTTCCATTCCATGTTGATTAAAATTGAGGTATGAGAGCAAGCCTGAGGTGTGGTAGAAGGCTTGTGTCGAAATCAGTCTACTCTGTTAGCTGCAGTATCAGTCTCCCATACCTGCAGCACCCAACCCAATTTGTTATTAGTCATTTGTCTGATATACAATGAGTATACAAAACATGAAGAACTCTTTCCATGACATAGACTGATCAGGTGAATCTAGGTGAAAGCTATGATCCCTTATTGAAGTCACTTGCTAAATCCACTTCAATCAGTGTAGATGAAGGGCAGGAGACCGGTTAAATAAGGATTTTTAAGCCTCGAGACAATTGAGACATGGATTGTGTATGTGTGCCATTCAGAGGGTAAATGGGCAAGACAAAAGATTTAAGTGCCTTTGAACGGGGTATGGTAGTAGGTGCCAGGTGCATCGGTTTGTGTCAAGAACTGCAACACTGATGGGTCTCTCACGCTCAATAGTTTCCTGTGTGTAGTATCAAGAATGGTCCACCACCCAAAGGACATCCAGCCAACTTGACACAACTGTGGGAAGCATTGGAGTCAACATGGGCCAGCATCCCTGTGGAACACTTGACACCTTGTAGAGTCCATGTCCCGACGAATTGGCTGTTCTGAGGAAGTTGTTCCTAATGTTTGCTATACTCAGTGTAAGTGAGCATTATTATAGATATAATAGAGCTCTATCTTACTGGCAATATCTGTTGCTCCCTGGTAGCATTAGATAATATGAGAATGACAGATTTCTTTCATGACATATGTTGGGGTAGGTATGCGGTCTTACCTGTAGTATCTGTTGCTCCAGCTGAGAGTTGGCTCTGCACAGCTCCATGATATGTCTGAGCAGCAGCTTAGTGCTCTCAGTCTTTCCTGCTCCACTCTCCCCACTACGGACACAGTAAAAGAGTCCATTATAAATAACTGGCAGTGTATCATTTGAGCTATGGCTGTAGTATGACATTGAATATAGACCTTTTATCAATTTCTCAAATTAATAGAAGAAAAAAAAAGCAGTGCATTATAGTCCATTATACCATCAGTCTTGACTTTCTGCATGATGTTTGCTTCAGAACTCTCTACATTCACCAACTGCAAGTCCAATAACAACATTCATAGTTCAAAATCCTGGGAGAACTGATAAGGCCTGGCTGTTGAATGAATTTCTTTCTTATCCCCATTTACAGAGTCTAGGCTCCATTGCAACTCTATAGCATGTTTATTGTCCTCCAATGAAGCAAGACAAACGCCCATGTAATTTAATAGATATATTACCTATGAGACGTACCTCCCCTTTGTCTGACCCTTTCTCATTGTTAAAAATAGACGTGTTATTTACATGCTATTGTGTGGGTATACCTACGCATTTAGGTGGGTGTTTTCTCTCCCTGTCATTGTATAGGTCATGGTATAGTAGGTTGTCTTTCCTTGTTCACATTCTTTCCTTGTTGCCGCAAGCAACTATCGGCCTCATTCAGCCCCTCCCACCCCGACTGGCTGACCAGCTCATTCATCAGTGACAGCGCTGTAACCCGGGACGACTGGCCCCATTCAACCACTGCGGAGGCTGCTGGGAAGGCATGCCCTTGAAAAAACAAATGGCCAAATACTATACAACCAACAACCGCATGGATCAGGAAAAGTACACAAGTCCTTCCATTCATATAAGCACCCCTCTTTCCAGATGGATCCACAAGCTTCTGTGGATGTAAAACAGAGCAACATCTCACTTTTATTGTAGGTTCTATATGTTTTCAACAAAAGTTTATCCATCAACCTGTCATGCTCAACAGTTTGCTGTGTGTATCAAGAAATGGTCCACCACCCAAAGGACATCCAACCAACTTGATACAACTGTGAGAAGCATTGAGTCAACATGGGCCAGCATCCCTGTGGAACGTTTGACATCTTGTAGAGTCCTTACCCCAACGAATTGAGGCTGTTCTGAGGGCAAAAGAGGGTGCAACTCAATATTAGAAAGGTGTTCCTAATTTTATGTACACTCCGTGTACATCCTGTAGATGTCTGCAATACTAGAATCCATGGTCCGGTTTGCTGATGTTACTTTTCAGTCTAAAGTTGTATGTTATGAAATTTCAAGAACATTTTATCTCAGATAAAAGGGATAAAAAGTGGCTTTTGAAAAGTTTTAAATGATAAACATTAACACAAAGGTTGCATATGTTTCACTTTGATGGAAATGACAAAGTGTTTGAAATTACAATATTAAAATCCCTACACCTACATTAAAAAAAACAGGGAGACGCTGTAGCCTGCAGCAGTGGAGAGCAAACATCCGCAAAGTACAGTACAAAATATCCTCCACTGGAATGATTGACAGGACTACATTACAGTTAAACTCCTAAACTTCTGCTAAACACATTGAGGAGAATCCAGTTTACTGTAGGTTTATGCCGGGGCAGACCTTCAGTGTAAGTTCATTCCTTACGGAGCGATCCACATTACTGTAGTGGAAACCTCTGTAGCTTGATACCACAGGCTGCAGTGATCTGACCATGCTCCATTGCTATAGTGGTATTGTAATTATGGATCCCAAATCTGCTCAAAAATCTTTTCCAGGAGATTGTTTTGTGATAACTACAGAAATCTAGGATACCACATAGGACTCCTGCGGAGAGGGTGTTATGAGAAATACTCTGATGAGGGGATTTGCAGAGAGAGAGAGGGAGCGAGAGAAAGAAAGAAACGGAGAGCGAATGAAACAGAAATACACTATATATACAAAAGTAGGTGGTCACACATTCAAATGCTATTTCAGCCACACCCTTTGCTGACAGGTGTATAAAATCGAGCACACCGCCATGCAATCTCCATAGACAAACATTCTCAGTAGAATGGCCTTACTAGGGTTGAATATTTTCCTGGTATTTTTGCAAATGTTCCATCCAAAGAATAAATACATTTTCTCCCGGGTAAACCGGTATTTCCCGCCAAAACCGGAAGTGTCATTCAAAAGCATTATAAAGCATATAAATAGGCCCATGTCTGGATTTGATTAGAGCTTTGATCGAAAATTCAAGCCTGATGCTACCTGAGCCTGATGAGCCATACATTAAATAAATTTTATGAGCCCTACATTAAAGACATTTAATGAGCCCAAGCCCAAATGATTGTGCCGTTATCCAATACACATATGATATAGGCTACTGCATATTACGCACGACAGAAAAGCATAAAAGCCCATAGATGTAACTAGCAATATGCTCTCTTGGGTAAATACATGAAACCATCTCCAGTAGGCTAATCTTTGAGTGAGAACTGTATTACTGTACTGTATTGTATTATAGTGTTTTATATGGACTGGAATTACGCACATCGTTCAAACCATGATAAAGCAGAAGAGAACATGTAATTCTGGTGCAGCACATGCGGCCTACAAAGTTACAAATATAGGCTAGCGAATTTGATTTTAATTTGGAAATATAATATTTCCTATTTGTATAATTAGTAGGGTGACGCATATATACCTTTCACAATATTTCCCCTAATGTTATTAGCCTACCTCTTTCCCTCGATTGTTGCTTCATTCCTTCGTCACGTTCAACAGTTAAATGAAATAAGTTGTTTCTCTTATCTTCACCATTAGATGCAAAAGGATTTCACTTCTCTTCACGAAGATTGAATGGTTATGGGTCTGAATAAATAATTGCTATTCCCTACCATCATCGCGTGTTCGCTCTTCTTTCACACTACCTGTGAGGTCTATTGGCTGCTGTATTTAACATTCAGAAAACAAGAGCTTGCGTCCCTCTTCTAATAGTCTATTGGTATAAGAAATGCTAAAAAACAAACATTATGTCCAGCAAGCTATTCTAGTCTAGCTTTTCCTGCATGGGACTCCAAGAGCTAAGGATCGTTTTTTAAGGAGAGAGGCCTGCGGAGCACAGGTGCGTGCGTATTGTGCAAGAGACAGAGGCTATACTGTAAGTTAGAAGCTTATTATGCATAATCCATAATTAATTAGCTAAATATAAGCTAAATACTGCATTGAATTTATTACCTGAAAGAGGTAGGCTAGGACATCTATATATAGGCCTATATAGCAATCTAGAACAGGATTATCTATTTTGGATTCAATTTGAATGGAGTTGATGGAGAGAGAGCGACTGCGAGAGAGTGCTCAAGCGTGCACTGAATTAAAGCAACAATATTCGAGTGACAGGCTGTTTTTAAAACTCTGCAGCTGCAATTAAAAAAAAAATCTCTTTACAATAAAAAAATAAGGTGACCCCTGAAAGCCAGATAGAGATGGGTAAATTAGACGCGCATTCAGTCATTATATTACTGTAGCATAGACTATACTGCAGCAAATGCAGGCCTACCTGTCACAATAAATAAAGTCACCATGATGCATTGTGAACTGCGCTCCATACTGAGATGGGCTGTCTGTTCCCACTCTGAGCTTTGATGATTCATCATGCAGAGGCCGTAGAGAAGCCAGATTTAGACATTGCATATAATTTAACAGTTCCATTTCACGCCATGCTGTTCATATAAATACATTTATTATCATTTACCGGTTTCTCGTAGCTATTTATCCCGGGAAAAGAGAGTGGTTTTGGGCGGTAAATCCCGGTAAATCTCGGTAACCGGGTTCCACCATTCAACCCTAGGCCTTACTGAAGAGCTCTGTGACTTTCAATGTGGCACCGTCATAGGATGCCACCTTTCCAACAAGTCAGTTCGTCAAATTTATGCCCTGCTAGAGCTGCCCCGGTCAACTGTATGTGCTGTTATTGTGAAGTGGAAATCTCTAGGAGCAACAATGGCTCAGCTGCGAAGTGGTAGGCCACACAAGCTCACAGAACGGGACCACCGAGTGCTGAAGCTCATAAAAAATTGTCTGTCCTCGGTTGCAACACTCACTACAGAGTTCCAAAATGCCTCTGGAAGCAACGTCAGCACAATAACTATTCGTTGGGAGCTTCATGAAATGGGTTTCCATGGCCGAGCAGCCGCACACACAAAAGCCTAAGATCACCATGCGCAATGCCAAGCATCAGCTGGAGTGGTGTAAAGCCCACCGCCATTGGACTCCGGAGCAGCGGAAAAGCGTTCTCTTGAGTGATGAATCACGCTTCACCATCTGGCAGTCTGACAGACGAATCTGGGTTTGGCAGATGCCAGGAGAACGATACCTGCCCGAATGCATAGTGCCAACTGTAAAGTTTGGTGGAGGAGGAATAATGGTCTGGGGCTGTTTTTCATATTTCGGGGTAGGCCCCTTAGTTCCAGTGAAGGGAAATCATAACGCTACAGCATACAATGGCATTCTAGATCAAGGGGAGGCAAAGTACGGCCCGCGGCCCGCCGGGCACTTCAATCCGGCCCGCAATACATTTTTTAAATGTATTAAATATGATTATATTTTAGTTACGATTTTTGGCCTAAAATTACTCATTTCATGATATACAAACAACCTCCAATAGATGGCACTGTAGCCTAGCGGCGTGCTCTGTATTTGGGCTTACAGTCAGATTCAGAATGCGCTCAGTCATCATAGCCACTTCATTGCTTGACGACTTTTGACGTGAAAAATGAGTGCTGAGAAAATGAGAAAAGTGGACTCTGAATGTCTTGTGTTTAAAGAAGAATGGACAGCAAGAAAGTGTTGCCGTTTTTAAGGAATATAATCTCAATCGTCATTTTTCAAGCAAGCATGCTATAAGTGTGTTAAAGCTGGAAAATGTTGTCAAAGTGATTGTAAAACTTGTCAACTTTATATGGGCAAGGGGGCTTAACCATCATCAGTTCATTCAGCTGCTCAATGACACAGAGGCAGAGCATCAGGACTTGTTGTACCATTCAAATGTGCGCTGGCTAAGCCTGGGAAAAGTATTAGGTATGTTCCTTGATAGGTATGTTCCTTGATAGGGTTGGTAAAGCTAATGACTTCTCCGAGTTGAAAGACACAGACTGGCTGGGCGACTTTGCTTTCGGTGTGGACATATTGGGGCATCTGAACGGTCTAAATGTGAAACTGCAAGGAAATTGTGTTTTTGTGCATGAACTGTATTCCAACGGAAAGCATTCAAGGCCAAACTTATGTTGTTCTCCAGACAAATGAGAAGCCGGTCTCTCGCTCATTTTCCAACACTGGCCGCACTGAACGTGCCCACATCGCAGTACCGCACTGAGACATACAGTAGCACTTTGATCGACCTGCATGCTGAGTTTTCCCGCCGCTTCTCAGACACCAAGATTGAGACTGAGCTGGAGCTTGTATCATGCCCCCTGTCTTTCGACAGTGAGAAAGCACCACCAGACACACAATTGGAGCTCATCGACATTGAAGGAGAAGTACAAAACAGCAACAATAGACCAGTTCTATGGCTCACTGAATGAAACAAAGTTTCCAAACATTAAAAAGCACACCCAAAGGATGTTTGTTTTATTCGGGTCCACATATGTGTGCGAACAAACGTTCTCAGTCATGAATTACAACAAATCCCGTCACAGGTCAAATTTAACAAATGACCACTTGTCAGCTGTTCTGAGAATCCCTACATCAAAGATGACACCAGACTTTGATGCCCTTGCCAAGAGAGGTGACCAGACCCATTGTTCACATTAAGACTCGAATAACGGTCTGGAGTAGGCAAGGATTATGCTTTTTCATGGTGACTGTTATGCAGTGAGAATTATCCAGCAATGCACTTGGATACAGGTAATAACTAATCCGTCAGATTTAGGCTGAGGAGATTGGATAACTGTAAATATGGCTCACAATGGAGATGAAAATTGTTCCTTAATATGCTTTAAAAAAACAGACCATTCCAAACGGATGCTCTTGCCATATGTTTCACTCAAATTTTAGAATAGTTTTTTTGCTGTTTTTTTGCTGTTACATTTTGCATGTCTCCAGTCATATCATATAATATATATATATATATATATATATATATATATATATATATATCATATAATATATATATATATAATATATATGATATATATATATATATATATATATATATATATATATTTTAAGTTTGCATATTGTGACTAAGTTTGATTGTACTTTACAAGGGTAGAGATGCAGGATCTGTGTGTGTTTGACTGTGTCTGTGATGTTATAAATTATATCAATTTGGTGAAAAATGTGTGGAAAATGTGTTCACAAAAAATAAGGGTAGAGATGGTACAAGGGTAGAATTGTTCTGCAAGCATATGTACACCTACAGTACACTCGTAGTTGCGTGTCAATGTGAAAATGAGTAAAGGCGTATTTTGTCACGCATATAGTATGTGGCCCTTCACTTGGTTTCAAAAACTCAATGTGGCCCTTGAGCCAAAAGGTTTGCCCACCCCTGGTCTAGATGATTCTGTGCTTCCAACTTTTTGACAACAGTTTGGGGAAGGCCCTTTCCTGTTTCAGCATGGCAATGCCCCCATGCACACAAAGCGAGGTCCATACAGAAATGGTTTGTCGAGATCGGTGTGGAAGAACTTGACTGGCCTGCACAGAGCCCTGACCTCAACCCCATCGAACACCTTTGGGATGAATTGGAACGCCGACTGCGAGCCAGGCCTAATCGCCCAACATCAGTGCCCGACCTCACTAATGCTCTTGTGGCTGAATGGAAGCAAGTCCCCACAGCAATGTTCCAACATCTAGTGGAAAGCCTTCCAAGAACAGTGGAGGCTGCTATAGCAGCAAAGGGGGGACCAACTCCATATTAATGCCCATGATTTTGGAATGAGATGTGTATGATTTTCTTCCCTCTGCAATAAAAGGGTGCCATATTCCACGCTAGATGAAGGTCACCAGAGGCAGACAAGGAAAACTGTTCTCACCAGGTGGCTACACAAGACCTATTTACTGTTACAGTGTGAAGCAGCAGGGTCATGCTGACATGACGCAAGCCTGGGCCTGCTAGTCTGCAGGCACAACAAACACAGGCTAACACAGCTAAGCAGCTGCACTGCTGCTGGACTGGGACTGGCATGTCAATGTGAGAGAAAAGAGAACCGCTGACCTGAGCAAAGCAGACACACCTGACACTGGTGTTTGTTGCCGTTTGTTGGGGTGGTGTTCAGGAAACCTTATACCCTTTAGACACAATCGTGCCAACCCAAACTGAACTGTGCTGGCATGGATATTTTTTGTTCACATTGTCCTTTACAACATGTTTCCAGCAACTATTATAGTGGATGTGTGACCAGGCTGGTGCAGTGCAGCTTGGCTCAGTAAAGTACTACAGTAGACTGTTAATGGACTCACCTGATCACAATGCATTGGTTTCGGGGTCCTGTGGCCAACCGTCCCAGCATGGACTGGTAGGCCCTGTCTGCCACAGCAAATATGTGAGGAGGTAGCTTGGTCTTCTCATGGTACTTATAGCTCTCTGATACCTGAACAGATACAATGAGGAACATCTCTAAAGCTACTGTCTACAAACAAACAGTTTAGTCGATTTTTCTAAAGATGACTGGTAAGTTATGTCGGTTAAGTCCGTAAGGCAAGCTTAAGTGCTTGGTGGAGCTTTTCTAAAGTCCAAAAAACAATGTAGTTTCAGTGTCCAGTTCTATTCCAAGAAAACAAGTTCTATTCTGGGTTGAAGTGACTGTATTAATTTTGATTTGCCAACTTTTATGTTTGCCAGGTCATAGTGAGTCATTGGATAGCTAGGGCAGCTTTTAAGTCTGCCAGCACAGCTGAATGCTTATTTGTCTTGTGGGAGTACTTACCTCTTTCTCATAGAGAGGAAGATATTTAAATGGATTTATGGCCACCAAGATGTCCCCAATGTAGGTCTGGTAGAGATAGGCAGGGGAAGAAAGAGAGAGTGTGAGAGATTTTACCATCAATGACGAGGTTAAACTGGTTTACAAGTGTTTTCTTTTCAAACAGAATCAAAACAAATTTTATTTGCCACATGCGGCGAAAACAACAGGTGTAGACGTTACAGTGAAATGCTTACTTACAAGCCCTTAACCAACAATGCAGAAGAAAAATAAGTGGAGTAAAAAATTGATAAGTAAAAAATAAAATCATTAATAATTAAAGAGCAGCAGTAAAATAAAATAACAGTAGGGAGGCTTCAGTGAGGGAAAAAAGTATTTGATCCCCTGCTGATTTTGTACGTTTGCCCACTGACAAAGAAATGATCAGTCTATAATTTTAATGGTAGGTTTATTTGAACAGTGAGAGACAGAATAACAACAACGAAATCCAGAAAAACGCATGTCAAAAATGTTATAAATTGATTTGCATTTTAATGAGGGAAATAAGTATTTAACCCCCTCTCAATCAGAAAGATTTCTGGCTCCCAGGTGTCTTTTATACAGGTAACGAGCTGAGATTAGGAGCACACTCTTAAAGGGAGTGCTCCTAATATCAGCTTGTTACCTGTATAAAAGACCTGTCCACAGAAGCGATCAATCAATCAGATTCCAAACTCTCCACCATGGCCAAGACCAAAAAGCTCTCCAAGGATGTCAGGGACAAGATTGTAGACCTACACAAGGCTGGAATGGGCTACAAGACCATCGCCAAGCAGCTTGGTGAGAAGGTGACAACAGTTGGTGCGATTATTCGCAAGTGGAAGAAACACAAAATAACTGTCAATCTCCCTCGGCCTGGGGCTCCATGCAAGATCTCACCTCATGGAGTTGCAATGATCATGAGAACGGTGAGGAATCAGCCCAGAACTACACGGGAGGATCTTGTCAATGATCTCAAGGCAGCTGGGACCATAGGCACCAAGAAAACAATTGGTAACACACTACGCCGTGAAGGACTGAAATCCTGCAGCGCCCGCAAGGTCCCCCTGCTCAAGAAAGCACATATACAGGGCCGTCTGATGTTTGCCAATGAACATCTGAATGATTCAGAGGAGAACTGGGTGAAAGTGTTGTGTTCAGATGAGACCAAAATCGAGCTCTTTGGCATCAACTTAACTCGCCGTGTTTGGAGGAGGAGGAATGCTGCCTATGACCCCAAGAACACCATCCCCACTGTCAAACATGGAGGCGGAAACATTATGCTTTGGGGGTGTTTTTCTGCTAAGGGGACAGGACAACTTCACCGCATCAAAGGGACGATGGACGGGGCCATGTACCGTCAAATCTTGGGTGAGAACCTCCTTCCCTCAGCCAGGGCATTGAAAATGGGTCGTGGATGGGTATTCCAGCATGACAATGACCCAAAACACACGGCCAAGGCAACAAAGGAGTGGCTCAAGAAGAAGCACATTAAGGTCCTGGAGTGGCCTAGCCAGTCTCCAGACCTTAATCCCATAGAAAATCTATGGAGGGAGCTGAAGGTTCGAGTTGCCAAACGTCAGCCTCGAAACCTTAATGACTTGGAGAAGATCTGCAAAGAGGAGTGGAACAAAATCCCTCCTGAGATGTGTGCAAACCTGGTGGCCAACTACAAGAAACGTCTGACCTCTGTGATTGCCAACAAGGGTTATGCCACCAAGTACTAAGTCATGTTTTGCAGAGGGGTCAAATACTCATTTCCCTCATTAAAATGCAAATCAATTTTTTACATTTTTTACATGCGTTTTTCTGGATTTTGTTGTTGTTATTCTGTCTCTCACTGTTCAAATAAACCTACCATTAAAATTATAGACTGATCATGTCTTTGTTAGTTGGCAAACGTACAAAATCAGTAGGGGATCAAATGCTTTTTTCCCCTCACTGTATATACAGGGGGTACCGGTACAGAGTCAATGTGCGGGGGCCTAGGTTAGTCGAGGTAATTGAGGTAATATGTACATGTAGGTAGAGTTAAAGTGACTATGCATAGATAATAAACAGAGAGTAGCAGCAGTGTAAAAGAGGGGGTGGGGTGGGGGGGACAATGCAAATAGTCCGGGTAGCCATGATTAGCTGTTCAGGAGTCTTATGGCTTGGGGGTAGAAGTTGTTAAGAAGCCTTTTGGACCTAGACTTGGCGCTCCGGTACCGCTTGCCGTGCGGCAGCAGAGAGAACAGTCTATGACTAGGGTGGCTGAAGTCTGACAATTTTTAGGGCCTTCCTCTGACACCACCTGGTATAGAGGTCCTGGATGGCAGGAAGCTTGGCCCCAGTGATGTACTGGGCTGTACGCACTACCCTCTGTAGTGCCTTGCGGTCGGAGGCCGAGCAGTTGCCATACCAGGCGGTGATGCAACCAGTCAGGATGCTCTCGATGGTGTAGCTGTATAACTTTTTGAGGATCTAAGGACCCATGCCAAATCTTTTCAGTCTCCTGAGGGGGAATAGGCTTTGTCGTGCCCTCTTCACGACTGTCTTGGTGTGTTTGGACCATGATAGTTTGTTGGTGATGTGGACACCAAGGAACTTGAAGCTCTCAAACTGTTCCACTACAGCCCCGTCGATGAGAATGGGGGCGTGTTCAGTCCTATTTTTTTTCCTGTAGTCCACAATCGCCACATGGAGTGAACTCATGTTGTTAGCCTCCACTGTTAACGAAACCTCCCTCACAAATTAGCAGAGTAAACCTGTTTTTCTTACTTGGAAATGGAAACATCTTTAAAAAAAGAAATCTGGCAATTTCTATCGTAATCTACTCTTTAAACTATAAGCAAAACTGTGGAGATTGTATTATGAAGAGCTGAGGCTGACTGATTGTTTGGCCTCATTTATTCTAGAAGCAGTCATTAATTCATGTGTACTGTACTGTACATTCAAAGACAAACACCACTCCAGTGTCACTGCACAAAGGTATTTGTTCTGACAGCCAACAATGACATGAATGAAAATGGCATGTTGATATATGACTGCATCAGTGGAGGCTGCTGAGGGGAGGACGGCTCATAATAATGGCTGGAATGGTGTACAATGGCTGGAATGGAGTGAATGGAATGGTATCAAAGTGTTTGATACCATTCCATCCCCTCTATTCCGGCCAATATTATGAGCCATCCTCCCCTCAGCAGCCTCCACTGGACTGCATATTTGTGTTGTTCATAGATCCCAACCCTTCAACATTGTTGAGTGTACTGCCTGTGTCAAGCAATAAAATAAATTGAAACAGATTTAGATAATCTATCTGTTCTGTCTGTATGTTGAGGTATTTGATTGGTTGGGATTTGTTGCTGAATAAGATACATGAAATTACAGGGATTTTTACAGAGTGCAGAGTCCCGTGTACACATGGGTGACGTGGTAGAATATGGGGGGTTGTACTTTCCAGGGATTGTACTGTAGTGTCAAAGTGATATAACCTGAAGCACAGCAATGGCCTCATCACAATAACAAAACAATATCAGTGTTTACATTTAATCATAGTTCAGATCCAATTTGTCCACCCATTACGTGGATATTTGTATCTTTTTCACAGCAGTCACATGCACATAAATCTCAATTTTTACTTACATAGATGCGATCTTGTTTGAACCGTTGACTCAGGGATTCCAACAAACTTTGTTCATCCAAATCTGACAAGGCTGCCAAATCATCGTGGAGGAGCACCTCCATGTCTTTCTAAATCGTGTTTATTCAATAAAACGTGGGTGGAATATTATATGTACTGGACAATTCTGAAGCTTGATAAAACCAACTGACTTCCGTGTTTTTCTGGCGTTTAAATCCAACCTATACTAAAAACGACAGGGTTGTGCCGTAAAAAATACAATAAAAACACTATGACAGCAGTGCACACAGCGTATCTGAGTTGAGTTTACTCTATTCCCAGGGGAGTACTGAAATTAAAAGGCTTGCAAAGCAAGGGTTCCCTCTCCCCTCCCCTTTATTAGAGAGAGAAGTTAACTCTTGCCTCTCCACACCCATGCTCTGCATGCGTCAGTCATCAGCATTAAAAGTGACTTTTTTATTATTTGAGATTTACTCAAATGCAGTCATGTAGTTTATATGTGATACCATACTGCATGGCAGTAGAGTTAACATGTTAGAATATCTGGATATATTTCCAGATTAAATGTTTATAGATGATAATCATGTATGACCAAAGCTGCTTACAGCATTACATAACAACATTATATAAAATCTATATTCTCTCATATAACGAAAATGTCTATGTCACCTCCATTTTGTACATAGTAATTGCCATCGTGTGCACGTCACTGAGGACAAAGCAATGAAATTGTCCACTGAGGCAGAATGAACCTTGTATGGCTGGGGGATGAGGCTCAGTGAAACAGTTCATGGTGGGGGGTAGAAACACTTAAAAACATGGGCCACCACACTACCAGGGCCTCGATGAAACCTTTGAGCTGGGGAATATTGTCTGTGTTTGTATATTTAGAGACCTAAAGTACATATTTTGTTTAATCTGTCTATAATCTGCAAGGGATTTTTGGGAGCACAAAAATCGTAAATTGTATTTTTTTAGATTTCACGGAGCAAAACAATCACTGAAGCAAACTGAGGCAAACAGTTGACTTTTTCATATAATTTGCAAGAAAATGTCCATACCAAATGTTTGTTTGAAAAATAATGAATTTGAAACATGACATTGTAATGTGAACATGAATAATACCAATTTTAGACATATGATGCGGTATATTACCTGTAAAAAATATAAGGCAATATTTATATGACCCCCTTTCGAACAGAGCCTTATTTACCACTTTCTTGCAGGTATACCCCTTTTATAGATGTCAGTGGGTAACTGGCAAATTGGGAGGTGTTGTTAAAACATGGGGGCTGTTTGCATTTCAAGTTAGGGAGGTGTTAAACAATGGAAAGGTTAATGAATTTACCTGTAAAAAAAGCTGAGAACCATTCACACAGACCTGATACCTGTATTTTGGTTACAGGGTCTGTGAAAATGCAGGAATCATGACTAGGTCTTTAGGTGGCTTTTAATTTACCATGGTTTTTAACCCCCTACCGCTTTCAGATATACACAAAAGCTGATATAAAAAAAGCAGGCATGGTAAATTAGTGGGATTTTGGTCTGTGTATGAAAGGGATATAAGTGTGTAGATTTTCTTGAAAAAGAGAGTTGAACAGTTTACAATGTATGTATAATATATACACTATTTTTTACATTGTAGAATAATAGTGAAAACATAAAAACTATGAAATAACACATAATGTAGTAACCACAAAAGTGTTAAACAAATCAAAATATATTTTTTATTTGAGATTCTTTAAATAGCCTCCCATTGCCTTGATGACAGCTTTGCACACTCTTGGCATTCTCTCAACCAGCTTCACCTGGAATGCTTTTCCAACAGTCTTGAAGGAGTTCCCACACATGCTTAGCACTTGTTGGCTGCTTTTCCTTCATTCTGCCGTCCGACTCATCCAAAACCATCTCAATTGGGTTGAGGTCGGGGGATTGTGGAGGCCAGGTCATCTGATGCAGCACTCTCCTTCTTGGTCAAATAGCCCTTACACAGCCTGGAGGTGTGTTGGGTCATTGCCTGTTGATTTTTTTTTTTTAATAAATAAATATATATATATGTATATATATATATATATATATATATATATATACACAGTATATAACTCTGAGACCAGTTTGAGAGTTGATTTTACTGTGGATATAGATACTTTTGTACCTGTTTCCTCCAGCATCTTCACAAGGTCCTTTGCTGTTGTTCTGGGATTGATTTGCACTTTTCGCACCAAAGTACATTCATCTCTAGGAGACAGAACGCGTCTCCTTCCTGAGCGGTATGACAGCTGCGTGGTCCCATGGTGTTTATACTTGCGTACTATTGTTTGTACAGATGAATGTGCTACCTTCAGGCGTTTGAAATTGCTCCCAAGGATGAACCAGACTTGTGGAGGTCTACAATTTCTTTTCTGAGGTCTTGGCTGATTTCTTTAGATTTTTCCCATGATGTCAAGCAAAGAGGCACTGAGTTTGAAGGTAGGCCTTGAAATACATCCACAGGTACACCTCCAATTGACTCAAATGATGTCAATTAGCCTATCAGAAGCTTCTAAAGCCATGACATTATTTTCTGGAATTTTCCAAGCTGTTTAAAGGCACAGTCAACTTAGTGTATGTAAACTTCTGACCCACTGGAATTGTGATAAGTGAAATAATCTGTCTGTAAACAATTATTGGAAAAATTACTTGTGTCATGCACAACGTAGATCTCCTAACCGACTTGCCAAAACTATAGTTTGTTAACAATACATTTGTGGAGTGGTTGAAAACGAGTTTTAAATGACTCCAACCTAAGTGTATGTAAACTTCTGACTTCAACTGTACATCTCTAAGACATCTCAATAGCTGGTTCCTGCTTTCTCTCATCTTTGCTTGATTTCTCTTTCCTGTGAAGTAAAAAATAATGTTATAAAACCTCAAAATGTAACACACTTATTGATATTACCATGAAATTAAAATATTCCTTAAAAAAGGTTACTGTATTGACTTTGTAAGAGTACCCACTAGGCACAGACGTCAATTCAACATCTATTCCACGTTGGTTCAACGTAATTTCATTGAAATGATGTGGAAACAATGTTGATTCAACCAGTGTATGCCCAGTGGGTACATTCCCGCATCTTTGCTTTACCTTTGGCAACAAAGAGAACAATAGCAGAGATCACTGCCACGGCGAACACAATTCCTCCTAAAATACCCATGATCAGTCCTGAGACAAGGGCAAACACAACAGACAGTTAGAAACAAAAATACAAAATAAACTCTTTTATAATGAAAATATAGGTCCATTACAAAGAGAATCATCAAGATAGTACCTCATTTGTTAGGTTCAACATGATCTCAATTAACCCTACAAAAATGGCACAAAAGGTATTGATGTACCTGCATTAGTGGAACTCTCATCTGGGTTGGCTTCTGACTCTACAGCACCACCAAGCCGGCCGGCCTGCTTTGGCTGCAGAAGAAGAACGTCTCACATGAAAGGGACGAACAAGCATACAGTAATATACTGTAGTTGTAATTAAGTGGTGGAGGAAGGACCTCTAGAGGACTAAAGAAGAACTGTCAAAACAATTGAAGTCAGCGGAGTGTCTGTTGTGCAGTGTAAGGAGGAATTGCACCTCAATGTCTAAAATGCCCTTCAGTGTCTACAAACTATTTTCATACACATTTCATACAGAAACATGCCTTTACACATGGCAGTAGAGAGAAATATAGAAATCTGTAGGTTCATTATATTGAAAATGATGTGTTGTTATCTTTGGGTGCATATTGTCATTACCTCAGACATAGAGGGAGAGATAAGAAATAGTGTCTTCACAACAATAAATAGTGAACTGACCCATGCATGAAGATATGGCAGTTACCCTCTTCTGCGTTATAGTAGTGCATCAGCAACAAGGTCACACACTGCGTCTGAGAGAGCAGAGAGAAAAGATTAGTGATAATAATGGGTTTGATGAACTTCTATGAACAGCTCAACAATTCTTCCTTAAATGGATGGATAATTTTGAGAGAGTAGTGTAGCATAATAATCAGATTAAAAGATTGCTGTGTATGCTATGTCTTTTTGCTTATTATATGGTTTGGTCAATATCTTGTCCTAATATGTGTTCATGAATCACTAACCATTATTATAAAATCCAATACACCAATGCAACACTGTACAGTTTGCATCTGTCATATAGACTTCCTGTTTGGTAGGCGTAGAGTCCTCTTTGAATCTACACCTAACAAAATGGCCGCCATACAGCAGCCGCTCTCTCTCCCCACTCTCTGTAGCAGCCTACCTGCAGATGGGTAGAGCTCGTCAAACTTGGCAGAGCAGGCCTCCATGCACTTCCTGTCTGTGTTGAAGCGGTTCTCATTCCCTTCCAGTCCTTTGTAGAAGAAAGGAAAGCAGATGCCTGCCCCCTCATCGTAGTAATACTGCAGTTTGGTGTTGTCTTCCTTTCCCTCGACTGGCTTCCCCTCGTCCATCTTACTACTGCAAAACAGTTCTGAGAGAAGAAGATCAGTGTTGGGGAGTAGTGAACTACAGTTAGTTCAGCTAGTAATTGCAGTAGCTTGGTGGTAGTTTAACTAAATTCAAGTTGCAATTTTCAATAGTTAATTACTTTTTTTGCCATGTAGTGGTGTAGTGAACTACTGGAACTACACAACTTATTTTGCAAAAATAAAATAAAATATGGGTGAAGTATGCAATGCCTAATTCTCACTTGAAACACTTTTTGTGTGCCTAATTCTCACTTTTTGTTTTTAATAGACTAAATTACACATTCTGTTAACATCTGACTTCAGAGTGATCTGTTCTTGCAATTTGTAGTCTATGACATTTCAGATTTAGATATGATAATTTTTTACAAAGTAGTTTGGATGTAGAACAACTTTTTTTAAATTAACTTTAGTTAAGTAAGCTATGTTTTTCTTAATGGTAGCTTTAGCATAGCTAAACTTCTTCCAGTGTGAAGTAACTGGTAACATAGTAAACTATATTTTCAGAGTAGCTTCCCCAACACTGAAGAAGTAACTGACTAGTGACAGCACATATTCTCTTGACAGTTTTGAATGAGTTCTTCAAAAACTCAGTGTAGATTTATGATTTGCAAGTGCATTCTCAATCTAGTTTGAACCATCTCAGTTGTGTGATTTCTTTTTTATTTCCGACACACACCTGTGCTTGAAAAGCAAAGGGTTTTAATTCCTAGCATCTTAGCATCATTCACACTCAATGTAAAAAAATAAAAATATATATTGAGAAAGGACCCCACTCACAAATGTAAACACAGGTATGTAACATCCTTTGGACCCCTTATCAACCCTTAGGTTTTTATGACCTGGGAGTGTCTCTCTCTCTCTCTCATTCGGTCACAGATCCCATGGTTTCAGTCATAAAATACGGAAATGACTGGCAGTATCTTGCCAAACTTTTTCAGTGTTCATGTTTTTATTGTAGTTGATTAATCAAGCATTTCACACACAGAAATTAAGAAATAATACAAACACATCCCCAACTACAAGACCTTATGGTAACCTTTCTTTTATATTCAAAGAAATGTTGGTTACATTGAGCCGGAGCTTCCCAGAGCTGAGCTACTGCACCTTGGGTCAAAGAGGAGTAGTATAAAAGTATAAAAGTACTAATCCTAACCCTAGAATGGAATACATTGTACATACAGCAGTAACCCTACCCATAACACTAAACTAATTTCATGAAATTCTACTTGTTTTGCCATGTGGCGGAGAGAAACATCTGCAGTTTTACAGCTAATTTCCTGAAATTCTACACATCTTGCCATGAGATGGAGTGTCACGACTTCCTCTGATGCTGCCTCCTCTCCTTGTTCGGGCAGGCTTCGCCGTTCGTCGTCACCGGCCTTCTAGCCGCTGCCGCTCCTCATCTCATCATTCTATTTGTTTTGTCTTGTTTTTACACACACCTGGTTCATATGCCCTCATCAGTACCTGTATAAGTGTTCCCTCTGCCCCCTTGTCTTTGTGTGTGAATGTTTATTGTGGAGGTGACGATAGCTCGGGGGAGCTTTATATATTTGTATCGCCAGGATATTCACCCGTGTGCTTTGTTTTCTCCAGTGCCGTTATACCGCACTTTAGTGTTTTACGCATTGCTGCGTACCGCTGTATTTGCCGAAATAAACCATTTATTCTGTGATTCACCCTCCTGTGCCTGACTCCGTCCAAATCACACGCAACAGAATCACACACCCAACAGCATGGAGTCAGCAGGAGCGGGGAATATGCCTGGAGTCATGGAGCGGGTCTGGGATCATTCCAACATGTTAGCCAGCTTGGGTGAAGCGATGGATCGGGTTCTCCAGGTTGTCCAGCACCTGGTGACGAGAGGACCCGACCCTTCGGAACCAGCTGAGCGACCGGATCCAGCCACTCACACCCCAGCGCCCAGAGGTATTCACCTATCTCGACCGAGGGAGTACGACGGGACAGCGGCCCGCTGCCAGGGTTTCCTCCTGCAGCTGGACCTCTATTTTTCCACCATCAGCCCGGCTCCCTCGGAGCGGGAGGTGTCCAACCTCGTCTCCTGCCTCTCGGGGAAAGCCCTGGAGTGGGCCAACGTGGTCTGGAGTGAAGGAGGAGACGTGTTGGACAACAACGGGGTGTTCGCTCGCCTCTTCCGGGCAGTCTTCGATCATCCCCCCGAAGGAAGAGAGGCGGGCGAGCGTCTGGTCCATCTGAGGCAGGGGACGAGGACCGCGCAAGACTTTGCCCTTGAGTTTAGAACTCTAGCGGCTGGATCCGGGTGGAACGAGCGGGCCCTCATTGACCACTTCCGATGCAGCCTGCGTGAGGACGTCCGAAGGGAGCTAGCCTGCCGGGATACCACGTTGACTTTCAACCAACTGGTGAACATGGCCATCCAGTTGGACAACCTGCTGGCTTCGAGAGGATGTCCTGGAAGGGGCCTGCCCATTTTACCATTTTACAGTTCCCCAGTGTAAGGCGCTGGTCGATTCAGGCGCAGCTGGGAACTTTATGGACAGGTCGTTAGCTAATAGTCTATGTATTACATTGGTTCCCCTATCCGTTCCATTGCCCATCAAAGCACATGACAGTCGACCATTAGGGTCAGGTTTTGTTAGGGAGGTTACAGCACCAGTCACAATGATTACGCAAGAGATCCATAGAGAGCAAATCACCTTTTATATTATTGAGTCCCTTGATTTCCCTGTTGTGTTGGGTCTTCCCTGGCTCGCACTACACAACCCCACATTTTCATGGCCGCAGAGGGTTCTCACGGGGTGGTCGCGAGAGTGTTAGGGTAGGTGTCTAGCTGTTTCCGTTGGTGCAACCACGGTGGAAAGTCCAGACACTACCTCCACCGTGCGCATTCCCCCCGAATACCTCGACTTGGCACACATGTTTTCCAAAACGCAGGCGACCAAATTACCACCCCATCGGGCGGGGGATTGCGCGATAAACCTCAGTTTAGACGCTGTGCCTCCCAGGAGTCATGTATATCCCGTCGCAGGCTGAAACGGAGGCTATGGAGACATACGTCTCTGAGTCCCTGCGCCAGGGGTTCATACGTCCCTCCACTTCGCCCGCCTCCTCAAGTTAATTTTTTGTGAAGAAGAAAGACGGAGGTCTGCGCCCTTGCATTGATTACCGTGCACTTAATCAAACTACCATTCGCTATAGTTACCCTCTACCCCTCATCTCCTCTGTTATCGAATCAATGCATGGGGCGCACTTCTTCACAAAATTAGATCTCCGGAGTGCGTACAACCTGGTGCGTGTCCGGGAAGGGGACGAGTGGGAGACAGCATTTAGCACAACCACGGGGCATTATGAATACCTGGTGATGCCGTACGGGTTGATGAATGCTCCATCAGTCTTCCAGTCCTTTGTGAACGAGGTGTTTCGGGACATGCTTGGTCGCAGTGTGGTGGTCTACATCGACGACATTCTGGTGTATTCCATTACGCGCACCGAGCACATGTCCCTGGTTCGCAGAGTACTGGGCCGACTGTTGGAGCATGACCTATATGCCAAGGCAGAAAAGTGTCTGTTCTTCCAACAGTCCGTCTCCTTCCTCGGATACCACATCACCACATCAGGTGTGGAAATGGAGGGAGACCACATTTCAGCCATGCGTAATTGGCCGACTCCAACCACGGTGAAGGAGGTGCAGCACTTTATTGGCTTGGCCAACTACTATCAGAGGTTTATCCGGGGCTTTGGCAAGGTCGCAGCTCCCATCACCTCTCTGTTGAAGGGTGGGCCGTCCCGGCTCCGCTGGTCTGCTGAGGCTGACAGGGCTTTCAGTAACCTGAGGGCTCTGTTCACCTCAGCCCTGGTACTGGCCCATCCCGATCCATCATTGCCGTTCGAAGTGGAGGTGGATGTGTCCGAGGTAGGGGTAGGCGCTGTCCTATCCCAACGCTCAGGCACGCCACCCAAGCACCGCCCCTGTGCATTCTTCTCTAAGAAGCTCAGCCCAGCGGAGCAGAACTACGATCGGGACCTGTTGGCTGTTGTCTGAGCCCTGACCGTGTGGAGACACTGGCTCGAGGGGGCAAAACACCCTTTCCTCGTCTGGTGGGCCCTTGTATTTTGTATCGCCAGGTTATTTTCCCCTGGTGCCTTGTTGGTTCCAGTGCGCCTGTTTTGCGCACTGGACTGTTTTGATGCATTAAGTAACTCTGTTGTCCGGAATAAATCCTGTTATTCTGTGATTTACCCTCCTGCGCCTGATTCCTTCAACTCACCCATCACAGGGCGTGTATTTGAGTCAATGTATTTGAGTATTTTCAAATACTTTACAAGTGTATTTCCACATACATTCCAATATCCAACTACTTGTTTTTTCAAATAAAGGTTATATAAATACTTACTTCAGAATGTATGTGAAAGTAATTGAAATATTTGAAATTGCATTTGAACCCAGGTCTGCAGGTAGTAGCCTTAAGCCTATTGGACAAAATGACTCCACTAGGAGTCATCCAGTATCAAGTTAAAGCAGTCTCACTCTCACCTGTAAAACACAACAGGAATCAGTTTACAGTCAGGGCAGGTAATATAACATGCCTGAGAGCTACATCAGAGAGGCTGGCCTAGTTATTATGACAGAGTCAACAGAGCAGTCTCAATGACCAGCAATGAGAATGATGGTACGGGGAAATTATATGTATTTCATTTAATCTTAAACATACTGTATGTATTCGATATTGTATGGTAAATTGGTATGGACATAGAGGATACAATACAAGTGAGTGTACAGTCTTTTATAATTGTTTGTATAGTTAAACGCACTAAAGAGGACCAATGGGTACATATTGAAGATGCACATGCTCATCCCCAGAATCTTTTAACGTGTCTATTTTAAAAGGATAAAGCTAAGGACATTAACAATTTCATAGTTAAGAACACTATAACAATATAGAAGAAAATGAAATGTATTCTACAAGAACCAATATCACTCCCTAAAAACACAACCTTATGGAACAATCCTTGAATAGCTTTTCAGAATTCACCATTAAATTGGTCCACATGGAAAACTAAAGGCATAGAAACCGTAAATTACTTGGTAACAGGAAATACATTCATTTCCATGACAGAATTAAAAAGTAATTTTGGACTGACCAATGTAGATAGTCTCAAATAAAAGTTACACATCACGAAATTTCAATTTTAAATCTTTCAGACATCAGAGAAACCTTGAGGGAATCTTATTTGAGTCAGAAAATTATGTTCATATGATAGGGAAGATATACAATACCTTGCAGAGAGCCTATCCAACTGACAATCTCGTAGAAAAAAATAGAAACTATAGGAACCAAGACTTAAAAAGAACTGATGTTGGCACAAGATGGAGGAAATGTTGGAACATAACTAACTTAATTACAGTTAACGAAAATTGATGCTTAATCCAGTATAAACTAAAGTATAGAATTTATTATACAAGAGACAAAATTCACAAATTTAACAATGACTCAACTAATAATGACTAAATAATCCATGCTTTCTGGGAATACTATAAAGTCCGGAAGGTGTGGGCGGAGCTAGAAAGTTGGCTGTCAGAAGAATTACAATGTAAACGTACTTTTAATCCATCTGACTGCATATTTCAAGACATGACATATTGGGGTGTAATGAGATACCCAATGGGCTGGACGATTCTCTTCTCATCACTCATCTTAAATAAAAAATGTGAAAGTCAATCAATCCGCCATAATTGACACAATGGAAAAATTTAATGATTTATTACTGAAAGATTGAAATAGCATGGGTGACCGAGAAAAACGAATTGGCACAATTTAAGGCCAAGTGGCAAACAATAATGCAGACACTAGGGATGGGGGTGTGAGCATGCGGGTCTGGGCAGTCATCGTTTGTGTGTGTCTGTAAGTTGCTGTTCGTTTGTATAAATGTGTATCTGGCGTGTAAAAAAAGTAATAAAAGTAATAAAAGTAACAAAATGAAAAATAAGCAGTAATGTGGATGTCAGTAGTTTAAAGTTGATTACCCACCCCCCTCTGAATGATGATGATTAAACAGCCTTTCTTGTGCTGACAGTGAAGGCTGAGGGTTCCTTTGCTCTGCCTGTGCTGTCTGACAAGGCATAGGTGTCCTTCAATCTGCCTGTTAAAACAGCATTTCTCAGGGTGGGGACCTCTGCAAAGGGCATGTATGCCTCTCCTGTTGAAACCAAGCAGAGGGAAATGTCAGTTTGTTGCTTTAAACATTTTGACTGCAAAAACAGACAACCTGGAAGATCACCAATATCTACTTCTATCTAGTACCAAGAGGAATCAGCTGCAACCCACCAGTGGACTACAACCATTAGAATTCCTGTAGGGGAGAGTGGGATAAGTTGAGCCAAAGTGGTAAGTTGAGCCACCCTTGTTTCTAGGAAACCATAACAAAATGTATAATTGGACCAATTTTTAGGAGGTGGTCATCATTTCATGGAGTCTGTGAAAGAAGAAACTACATGGAAAAAGTGATAAGCAAGTTATGTAAAAAAACTAAGATTTTCACCAAGTCAAATTAATTTATTGTGTTAATTTATGATGCTTGTGTCACCAAAGTAGATAATTGTAAGATTGTTCTATACATCAGTTGGGGTCTTTATAAGCTTCAATATGAGGTCCTAAAAATCAAATCAAATCAAATGTAATTCGTCACATGCGCCGAATACAACAGGTGTAGACATTACCGTGAAATGGTTACTTACAAGCACTTAACCAACAATGTAGTTTTAAGAAAATAGAGAGGGGGGGGTCAATGCAAATAGTCCGGGTGGCCATTTGATTAATTGTTCAGCAGTCTTATGGCTTGGGGGTAGAAGCTGTTAAGGAGCCTTTTGGACCAACACTTGGCGCTCCGGTACCGCTTGCCGTGCGGTAGCAGAGAGAACAGTCTATGACTTGGGTGACTGGAGTCTGACAATTTTTTGGGCCTTCCTCTGACACCGCCTAGTATATAGGTCCTGGATGGCAGGAAGCTTGGCCTCAGTGATGTACCGAGCTGTACGCATTACCCTCTGTAACGCCTTACGGTCGGATGCCGAGCAGTTGCCATACTAGGTGGTGATGCAACCGGTCAGGATGCTCTCGATGGTGCAGCTGTATAACTTTTTGAGGATCTGGGGACCCATGCCAAATCTTTTCAGTCTCCTGAGGGGGAAAAGGCATTGTCGTGCCCTCTTCACGACTTTCTTCGTGTGTTTGGACCATGATAGTTTGTTGGTGATGTGGACACCAAGGAACTTGAAACTCTCGACCCGCTCCACTACAGCCCCGTTGATGTGAATGGGGGCGTGTTTGGCCATCCTTTTACTGTAGTCCACGATCATCTCCTTTGTCTTGCTCATGTTGAGGGAGAGGTTGTTGTCCTGGCACCACACTGCCAGGTCTCTGACCTCCTCCCTATAGGCTGTCTCATCGTTGTCGGTGATGAGGCCTACCACCGTTGTGTCGTCAGCAAGTGTAATGATGGTGATGGAGTCGTGCTTGGCCACGCAGTCGTGGGTGAACAGGGAGTACAGGAGGGGACTAAGCACGCACCCCAGAGGGGCCCCCGTGTTGAGGATCAGCGTGATAGATGTTGTTGCCTACCCTTACCACCTGGGGGCGGCCCGTCAGGAAGTCCAGGATCCAGTTGCAGAGGGTGGTGTTTAGTCCCAGGGTCCTTAGCTTAGTGATGAGCTTTGTGGGCACTATGGTCTTGAACGCTGAGCTGTAGTCAATGAACAGCATTCTCACATAGGTGTTCCTTTTGTCCAGGTGGGAAAGGGCAGTGTGGAGTGCATTCCTGTAGATGTGTGGGCTAATATAGTCAAAATGTTTTCCTTGGGGTAAGTTGAGCCAATGGCCATGGGGTAAGTTGAGCCAATGGTTGAGCCAATGGCAAGTTGAGCAAATTGAAGTATTTTCTTCCCAGGCGTAATGCGTACAGCTCAGTACATCACTGAGGCCAAGCTTCCTGCCATCCAGGACCTATATACAAGTCATAGACTGTTCTCTCTGCGCCGAATACAACAGGTGTAGACATTACCGTGAAATGCTTACTTACAAGCCCTTAACCAACAATGTAGTTTGAAGAAAATAGAGTTAAGAAAATATTTACTAAATAAACTAAAGTTAATATATTTTTTAAAATAACACAATAACATAACAATGATGAGACTATATACAGGGGATACTGGTACCAAGTCAATGTGCGGGGGTACAGGTTAGTCGAGGTAATTTGTACATGATGGTAGGGGTAAAGTGACAATGCACAGGTAATAAACAGCGAGTAGCAGCTGTATAAAAACAAAGGGGGGGGGGTTAATGCAAATAGTACGGGTGGCCATTTGATTAATTGTTCAGCAGTCTTATGGCTTGGGGGTAGAAGCTGTTAAGGAGCCTTTTGGACCAACACTTGGTGCTCTGGTACCACTCTGCCCGAATGCATAGTGCCAAATGTAAAGTTTGGTAGAGGAGGAATAATGGTCTGGGGCTGTTTTTGTTTTTTTATGGTTTGGGCTAGGCCCCTTAGTTCCAGTGAAGGGAAATCTTAATGCTACAGCATACAATGATATTCTAGATGATTCTGTGCTTCCGACTTTGTGGCAATAAGTTGGGGAACGCCATTTTCTGTTTCAGCATGAGAATGCCCCCATGCACAAAGCGAGGTCCATACAGAAATGGTTTGTCGAGATCGGTGTGGAAGAACTTGATTGGCCTGCACAGAGCCCTGACCTCAACCCCATCAAACACCTTTGGGATGAATTGGAACGCCAACTGTGAGCCAGGCCTATTCGCACAAAATCAGTGCCCAACCTCACCAATACTCTTGTGGCTGAATGGAAGTAAATCCCCACAGCAATGTTCCAACATCTAGTGGAAAGCCTTCCCAGAAGAGTGGAGGCTGTTATAGCAGCAAAGGGGACAACAACTCCATATTAATGCCCATGATTTTAGAATGAGATGTTCGACAAGCAGGTGTCCACATACAGTGGGGAGAACAAGTATTTGATACACTGCCGATTTTGCAGGTTTTCCTACTTACAAAGCATGTAGAGGTCTGTAATTTTTATCATAGGTACACTTCAACTGTGAGAGACGGAATCTAAAAATCCAGAAAATCACATTGTATGATTTTTAAGTAATTCATTTGCATTTTATTGCATGACATAAGTATTTGATACATCAGAAAAGCAGAACTTAATATTTGGTACAGAAACCTTTGTTTGCAATTACAGAGATCATACGTTTCTTGACCAGGTTTGCACACACTGCAGCAGGGATTTTGTCCCACTCCTCCATACAGACCTTCTCCAGATCCTTCAGGTTTCGGGGCTGTCGCTGGGCAATACGGACTATCAGCTCCCTCCAAAGATTTTCTATTGGGTTCAGGTCTGGAGACTGGCTAGGCCACTCCAGGACCTTGAGATGCTTCTTACGGAGCCACTCCTTAGTTGCCCTGGCTGTGTGTTTCGGGTCGTTGTCATGCTGGAAGACCCAGCCACAACCCATCTTCAATGCTCTTACTGAGGGAAGGAGGTTGTTGGCCAAGATCTCGCGATACATGGCCCCATCCATCCTCCCCTCAATACGGTGCAGTCGTCCTGTCCCCTTTGCAGAAAAGCATCCCCAAAGAATGATGTTTCCACCTCCATGCTTCACGGTTGGGATGGTGTTCTTGGGGTTGTACTCATCCTTCTTCCTCCAAACACGGCGAGTGGAGTTTAGACCAAAAAGCTATATTTTTGTCTCATCAGACCACTTGACCTTCTCCCATTCCACCTCTGGATCATCCAGATGGTCATTTGCAAACTTCAGACGGGCCTGGACATGCGCTGGCTTGAGCAGGGGGACCTTGCGTGCGCTGCAGGATTTTAGTTCATGACAGCGTAGTGTGTTACTAATGGTTTTCTTTGAGACTGTGGTCCCAGCTCTCTTCAGGTCATTGACCAGGTCCTGCCATGTAGTTCTGGGCTGATCCCTCACCTTCCTCATGATCATTGATGCCCCATGAGGTGAGATCTTGCATGGAGCCCCAGACCGAGGGTGATTGACCGTCATCTTGAACTTCTTCCATTTTCTAATAATTGTGCCAACAGTTGTTGCCTTCTCACCAAGCTGCTTGCCTATTGTCCTGTAGCCCATCCCAGCCTTGTGCAGGTCTACAATTTTATCCCTGATGTCCTTACACAGCTCTCTGGTCTTGGCCATTGTGGAGAGGTTGGAGTCTGTTTGATTGAGTGTGTGGACAGGTGTCTTTTATACAGGTAATGAGTTCAAACAGGTGCAGTTAATACAGGTAATGAGTGGAGAACAGGAGGGCTTCTTAAAGAAAAACTAACAGGTCTGTGAGAGCCGGAATTCTTACTGGTTGGTAGGTGATCAAATACTTATGTCATGCAATAAAATGCAAATGAATTACTTAAAAATCATACAATGTGATTTTCTGGATTTTTTGATTCCGTCTCTCACAGTTGAAGTGTACCTATGATAAAAATTACAGACCTCTACATGCTTTGTAAGTAGGAAAACCTGCAAAATCGGCAGTGTATCAAATACTTGTTCTCCCCACTGTACCTTTGGTCATGTAGTGTATGTAGATATCTTTGTTAGAAAGAATACTATATTTCCCTTGACAGAGTAATGCTGAATGTAACAAATGGATTCGCTTACCCCACTCTCCCCTACAGATATTCCCATTCAAGCAATGTGTTGTAGTGGCTGGGTGGACCATTTGGTATAATGACTTATCCTAGCTCACCAAATGGCAGGCCCTGCTTCCTCCTGGACTGCTCAGTGTCAAAGAACGTCTCATGCTGCTCCCAGTGCTGGTCACATGAGGCACACAGGAAACTGGAGTGGAAAATAACACAGCGACATCCTGGGGGCCATAAGACACCATTACACACTGTGACACTGTATCCCATGTGAGGGTGCCATGAAACAAAGTGAAACCCTATCAAACTGTACTACTGGGTCCTTGCCCTTCATTTGGGAAATGTTGATTTTGATGAGAGAGATATGTTGGTGAAGACACAGCCAGAGAGTTTGTAGCCCTCTGTACTTTTACAGCCAAGTATGGAACACATACAGTCCTGTCATTTATGTTTGCCATTACTACATCATTGAGCGGCTGACATGTCCATTTATTGTCCACTGCCATACCTCCAACCCTGCAGGAGTGTCCTGCCCTGGGAGAGTGTTGCTGGTGGGGGTGTTTGCAGCGACAGAGGGCCCTCCAGACCTGGGAGTCAAACCCTGGTCTCCTTCTAACCCAGGGCTCCCCCACCTCTTCTGGATGGGATGGCATGAAGGCAAAGGCCCCGCAGCTACATGATGGGACCAAGCAGGGCACACGCACACTGGAGCCTGACACACACACAGACACACCATTATGTAATCACAAACTAGTTTAAGTACACTCATGTGCAGACCATGCGCATACACACGCATACATACACGTCATACTATTTTTTATCAATTTTTAGACAGATGGTCTGTACCTGTGTATTTCCCATGCTCATACAGGTGATGTCCACAGAAGCACATGGAGGAGTTGCCCACTCTGAAACAATCCCAGGTAAAGTCTGGACATCTCCAGCCCACATACACACCTGAATACAACACCACCATAGAGCAGAGACATCACAAATACTGTAGGAGCCTTTCTGTTAGTTGTAAATAGGGAATGTGAGCAAAGGATGGTGGTACCTGTCTGTATAGCTTTCAGTGCTGCCTCTCTCTCAGGGCCAAAGAGGTCCTTGACCTTCTGTCCAGGCTGTGTGACTGCGTATCCACTTGGGAACTGCCACTGTTCCATTGGTATCTATAGATACTGAGGTACAGTGGGACAGTGAGTAAAGGTAAACAAGGTAAAGAAACCACAAGGGAGTTTGGTTGTATCAGGTTACTGTGTGTGTGTGTGTGTGTGTGTCCCAGCTAGCACATTTGGTTCCTTGGAAGTTGTGGGAACGTACGTTTTTGGTTTCCCATTGGTTCTGGGAACGAAGCCATACGTTTCCTGACCGGTAAAATTAAAAGCTTTTTAAACTTTCTGAGAACGGAAGTGAATATTTGGACTCTTCTGGGAACTTACATTTTTAGGTTGCAGGGAGGTTCTGAGAACGTTTTACTATGGTTCCCTGAAACATTTCCTGGGAGGTTTTTATTAACGTTCTGAGAATGGAAATTATGAGTTATTTGAAGGTAATTAAATAACATTCTGAGAACATGTCTCAATAAGACTTTTAATAACACTGCTAGCTTAGTTTGGGTTTACTGTTTTGAACTCCAAGCACAGATAGGACACGAGAAATATCATTTGCTTAGGCATTAATCATGCAAAAACATTTCTTTTTTATTGTGGCACAGCATCAGAGAGATTCGAACCTATGATCTTCTGTTCTCTGTCCATGGATTTAGAACCAGGATGGAGTTAGCATGACATGTTTTTTAACTCATACAAAGCTGTTCATTTTAGTCTATTCAAGCAGACCCCATTTCAAAGGAAACAAGCACTCATTAAGATCAGGTGTGGCCAATTAGTGGGCGCGGCCAACACACCTGAACACACTTAACAAAATAGAGAGTTTTGTTGATGCTGAGAAAGGAATGTATATGTTTTTAAATAACATTCTTAGAACGATCTCTGAATGTTCCTAAAGTTTTCTTGTGGTTTTTATGGAAAGTTTTCTTAACGTTCTTTGAACAATTTGAGAACATGACTTTAAATAGAACCATGAGGAAACGTTATGCTGAAGTACTAAAATACCCACAGAAGAACGTTGTGCTGAGAATAAATGTGCTGAAAATGTTCCAAAGCCAAGCAACTATCCTGCACCATACCCAGAAGGTTGTGGGAAGGTGGTATGCAAAATAAACATATGACTACCACACTCTCACCAAGCTCTAAGAAACATATGGTTCTCAGAACATTATGTGCTAGCTGGGGTGTGTGTGTGCATGCATGTGTGCTGCCTACCTGCAGGGCTGAGGTGGACTGGCCTTGCCACTACACTGTGACAGAGTTTCTCCTTCCTCTTCCCTGTGCTGGTCTCCAGGGCTCTGTTCTGCTAACCTTGGTCCTCAGAAGCCATTCATAAGCACTAACACACCAACGCACTGACTAGCTGTGACAAACAAGAGGTAATACAAACACACACAACGGGTAGCTAAAATTGACACCAACAGGGAATCTAACAAACATAGGCCCACTCACAAGAGCTTACAGACATTAACACTGAATCAAACATTCACAATCTCCTTCATACAATTATTTTGTTACCTATTCTCACTTACCTTTCATAGGTGCAGTAGACAGTAGACTTATGTTACCTAAGTTGTTGTTGATTATGTTACTATGGAGACAGATACTCAAGACTTGCAAGTAGCAGTGTAGCACCACAAACTAGATGGTAATTTCCCATGAAGAAACATTTTGTGACTTGCTTCAGCTCTTTAAAAGTATTTTTGTAGTAGTTGAAGAGTTTAAAAGTTTTTCTTAAGTGAAGCAGTGAAATATAGTCAAAGTGAAATATATTAAAATATCTGGTCTGATTACTTTGATTGAATACTATATCAACCTTATTACTTTGGAATGTGGGCCCCCTTACGAAAAAAGATTGCAGTTAGAGTGCAGTATAACTGCAGTACACTTCAGTATAAATGCAGTTAGAGTGCAGTATAACTGCAGTGTGGTGCAAATACTGAGTCCAAAATAAGTTATTTTTACTGAAGTAATCTTGCAGTGTAACTGCAGTTAGAGTGCACTCTGACTGCAATCTTTTTTCGTAAGGGGGCCCACATTCCAAAGTAATAAGGTTGATACAGATATTTTAATATATTGCTATTGTTTGACATTTTTCAAAGTTCCAGTTATATTCAACAGTGGGAAGTTGGCTTAATGAAAGTAGTTGATCCGGTTCTAAAACAGCTTTACCTCTTAATTGGTAGAAGATCATTCGGTTCTGATTTCAGATTTCAATTTCAGAGAAGTAGATGAAGATTTAATACGTTTTTGCCTAAGTTGTTGGGAAAGTGATCACAGTAGCTGATGTGTCAAAAGTTACATTGTTTACTGTGAATAGAATGTTGGAAGTCTGGGAATTTGTAACAATGGGACCTTTAGAATGTTGAAGAAATCCCATAAGTGGTTGGAGGACAAAAACCTTAATAGTTTAAAAAGTATAAAAGACATCCAAATGTTCCTGACCAGTCTACACGTTTTTAAGTTTAAATGGTGTTTCTAGCTTAAACGGTGTAAGAGGAGTAGCGTTCCAAAGAATAACTATAAGTCAGAAATAAATTGTACATGACTAAAAATAGAGTAGTCTCCTAATACAGACAGACGTTCTTTTTCTTTTTATTATACTTTAGACTTGGTCTTCTGAATGAATCAATGCTTGTTTGTATGACAGGGGTTATTGTAGCATAAGAAAAACAGAGAAGCACACAATTGACATTTTACTTTAAAATTGGTTTATTACTTTATTATATAAACAAATACAATCTGTATTAAAATCAACAAAACAATGATTGCCAAGATTTGATTCCAAAACATATCTGTGCAAATAAGGTCATTAGTTTGCCAACCCTCCTTCCTTACCCCCAACCCCCCTTTTCCCACCCCTCTAACCCCTCTTGTCTCATTCACAGAACAGATGAGACCACCCACTAAACTGGAGTATACCCCAGATTCACTTGAGTGTCGTCTGGTCGAGATGCGCAACAGAAACAGAATACAGGTATTTGCGTGATAAGTAATATTATAATCATAACAGTTTATTGAGAGGAAATTACATCACTACTACATTAATAGTCTACACGCCAGTGCTTGCTTTCATATGCTGTGGGTCTTACCAAATAGCAGGACTGGGGTCAATACATTGAAATTCAGGGAATGAAAAGGACATTCGGTTAATGAATCGAAGCAAAATATTGTCAAAGACAATATACCATGAATATTTATATGAAATTGACCCACCCCTGCCTAATTAAAATGTCTGTATACCAGGCTACTGAGGGTTTTCTAGAAACATGGGTGTCACCAGGGTGCCAGTCTGTCTCTGCTTAAGTATACTTATAGTAGCTAGATACAGTAGTACGTATGTTGAACAATACAGCAGTCAGGTAGAGTGAGAGACTGCAGCATCTCAGATTGCTATAGAATAGTAGGTGGTTCCCTCATCCAGAGAGAGTGGAGCAGCCATTGGTTAACACTGAGGTACGGGTTTAAGTCTTGCAGAAAAACAAAGAGTCCTCAACAAGGCAATGTGGTGATATTATCCAGCGGGAAGTGAAAAGTGCTGCGGCTGGAGAGGATGTTTGTGTGTACAACAAATCTGTGTGCATGAAGGGGATGACAAAGGCATACTCTTGTATCTCTACCACAAACTTTCTCACACACACACACTTAAAACCCTATTGTTATCTCCCCTCCATGCCCACACACTTACTATAGTATCTTGCGATTGATTCACTGCTGTACAGTTGAAGGCCCATGCTGAAACACTGCCATTCATATTGGAAGGATTTTTTTGCACACTGTGAGGTATTGACTTAGGGCCCTATGCCAATCTGGGAAGCAGGCTTGCCGGATACATCAAATATTTTTATTTTTTTACCTGTGTGACAATTCAAATGACAGTGCAAGAAGAATGATGTTTTTGACATATTCAGACGTCAAACCCAGTGAAAGGTTTGAGTGAATAGAGCCCTTGTGTTCAGTGAGTCTTCACTATGGCAGAGTGTACATTGTATACTGAAAACTGGGAAGTTGGTAAGTAGAGCTGAGAGAATGGTTTCCTTAAAAGGGAATCGCTTAACATAGTTCCAAATGGCAACAAAATGGAATAACTTTAAATGTCAACATCGATATAAAATATTTCCAAAATAATTTGCAGTCAAACCTTGAGATAACAAAAAGGCTACCATATCAAAGCTTAAATATAAAATAAAGTGGGAGACATAATAGTGAATCATTTGCCAGAAAGGATAGTAGTGCTTTCAAAAAAAGTATATTATGATTATGTGTTGTTCTCCAGAGATGATTGATAGCGGTCATTTGTAGCGTCAACTCTGATAGGTCCTGGCAGTTCTACCAGTCCATCGGCTGGCCAATGAGTTTGCAGCTATCACCGCAGTGTCCTCCCACACGTGTATGTGCCCAATAGGACGGCAGGCTATCTCTGGGTTGGTAGGAAAGGGTTACATTCACAACACACGCACACACC